>NC_079474.1:8274913-8577943 GCF_026230105.1 Diorhabda sublineata | reverse complement strand
TCTATTGCAAATACTCTATTTATTTATTTCAAATATTTAATATAATTATGTTGGTTTGGCGTCATAGTTTGAAATCTCTGGATAACTTTAATGGCCTGAATGGTTAATTTAAATAACAGATGTTATATTTTATTTATCCACGAATGAATATATACTTTTTAGCGTCAGAGTCGTTTTAAAGATCTGTTTACAGACGTCATTTCTAATTCATTGTTAAATTTATACCAAGAATGATAAGGGATTCTATGTTGCCTGCCTAAATATTTATCTTTTGTGGCGTATTTCTTATCCCAAATGCCTCTTAGACTCCGATTAATTATTTTAATTTTATCAGGTAACTCTTGTTATGATTTCAATAAACTATTCGAGCCGCGATCACATGTGAGTGTGGAGAGGCACAGCTGTGTTGTAAATCCACGACACTAAGTGGTGCCAGCACAAGAAAAATATATGTACGTGGACAAAGGAAATAATGCTCGTATTATTTCAAGTTGCACTTCAAATATTTTATAAATGTGAAGTTTCCATAAAATAGAATTTTTTTTGTTTGTGAGACAATCGTGCGGTGAATGAATACTATTAAAGAAAAATTTGGTCAAAACTTCACTCATAAAACTGGAACACACTCGTAATTGCCTTGAGGAGATTTTTGGGCAACACTATGGATGTTAATTATTTACGTCAAATTCATGAAATTTTAGATTCCTATAAATCGCTCCGTTGCCAAATATCATTGAAAATTTATTTTCTGAATTCCCATTTATCATTGTTTCCTTACAATTTGGGCACTATGGGCAATTATTGTTTGTTTTCGAAAAGGAGAGTTATGATATCTTTGAACGGAAAAAAATGTGTTGCAAATAAATATATTTTACTTGTTATATGTTTGTTTGATATAAGTAAAACCAATATAGTCGAAAAACAACGTTAAAAAGCCTGTAGATTAATTTTTCAAATAAATATTAAACGAAATTCTTCTGTATGTGATTTTTTCACAACAAAACAAAAAATTTCTACTTGATAGTCTTTCTTTTTCCCATTCTCTATATTTTAGTTTTTTAGGTATCGCGTTAAATTTTAATTATGTTGGTGGCCCGATCGTTCGGGTATTTATTCTTTAACTGGACCATGCAATATAACAGAAGTAGTGAGTGTTTGATGTTAACCAACAAGATTTTTACTATTCACCTCTGAAATTATTCCGAAATTCAATAATTTAAGTAAAATTTATATCTCTATTTTGAAAATTCTGTCCTAATTTTTAGTGCCAATGTGCAAATCTTGATTAATTCAAATCTAAATTCTTCGTTTTGTTAGTAAAAATTTCTATAATTCCATCTTAATTATAATTCATCCAATTAGATGCAAATAATATGGTTACGTTTCGTTTTGTTATTACAATGGCAATTATAACTGAAAACATTCTTACTAAAAATACGTATAAAATAAGTGCCACATAAAAAAATAAGGAATAAAAGTAGTTTACTTTTGTAATTAAATCCATTATCATTTAAATGCAAACATTTGTACTCGATTTTTGACAGGTATGACAAGAGACGATCTTTTTAAAATAAATGCTGGACTGGTTAAAAGTATAATGGAACAAATAGCAGCCTCAGCTCCGAAAGCACTGGTAGCAATTATCACGAATCCTGTTAATTCTGTTGTTCCTATAGCTTGTGAAACAATGAAAAAGGTAACAAAGCAAATAATTATCACATAATTATGTACCCAGTTATATATTTATATGGTGTGACCTTAAAGTTGATCATAACTTTGTTATCAGCATGATAAATAGTCAGTTGGAATTATCCTGGCACTGGAACCTGCTTCCTAAAATGTATCATAAGAAAGACAACATTTCAACATTTTATCCAGCCACTTAGACAGATAAAGGTCCCCACAAATCATTTTCCTATATTTTTCTCTTAAAGGATGATGTTTCCAACGACAGCTGCAAAATTTCGAATTCATTCCTTTCAAGAAATTGTTTTCTAGAATTTTTTCAAGTGGTCAAAAATAGAATTTTGGATAATGGAAGAGAAATAATATGAGCTGTTTTAGACAGAAGCTTCCTCGGGAAAGTTTTATGGTAACTCTTCTGCAGGAAAATGAACCATCATTAAATGGTATGCTGTACAAGAACCAATGATCCACTATACATAATCTGATAATTCAATGATTTATTATAATGTTACGGTATATATTTGAGTTTAAAATAAACTTTAAAATAAGAGAGTTTAAAATTTACGAAAATGCTTTTTATGATAATAGTTTGAATATCGAGAACTGATCTTATTCAATAAAAGTTTATTGACTCCTATAAAAGTGGTTTCCTTCTTTTTTTACATACAATTAGTCCTTTGCTTACAAAACGCGTTTAAAAGCCAGGATGTATAGATCGCCTTTTTATTTTGTCGTCAGTTCGGGATTGCTGCAGTACGGGAAAACAAACGTTCATAACTTTGTTTGAAATTATCGTAGAGACAAATATAACAATACATTGTGTTTCTCAAAACATATTTTTCAACCAAACTTTTTTGGAAAAACCACCGTATTGAATAGTATTAAATAAGGGATGCCACATAATTCTTTTCATCTTGTGTTTGAACAATCCTTTGGGATAATCTGTAAATTAATAAAAAAAGAATCTAGAAGAAACGTCTCAAATAACGAAATTTATATTGCTCAACAAAAACGTATTTTTGAAGATAACTAAGCTCTTTAAGATTTTAGGTGTATTCGAATTACTTTCTTATTTTATAATCACGCTATCAGATTCTGAGACTGTTACCTTTACTTTCCCTGTGAAACGAATATTACAGATTAATTTCAATTTTTACTTGTCTGGAAATTTGGTCGAATCATGAAAAAAGCATTGTCTTCTTCCGCGTGGGATGTTGTTACGTACGATTTTTGCTATTCTATCTGTGGTCATTCTGTTGACGTGCTGGTTCCATTCTCTTCTTCTTTTTCTCACCCATCTGACAATGTCGTCTGTTTCGCATTTTTCCCTTATATCGGTATTTCTTTGTCTGTCATTCAGTGTGTAACCCGTTATAGTTCTCAGCGTTTTCATTTCTGTTGTTCTCTTTGTTACCGACGTTTCTGCTCTAGTTTCTGCCCCGTATGTCATAATTGGTCGCAGAAAATCTAAATATGGAAATTTCAACAAGCAAGACAAAATGCATGACCATAGTTAAGGAACCTCTGCGCTGAAAGAGTTAGGATGCAAAATAACAAACACAGGATTCCTTGAAGATGAAGTGAGGAGACAAGTGAACAAAGCAGCTACAGTATCGAGACATCTTAAGCAACCAATTTGGAGAAATGTTTTTTATTTGTGTTATAAAATTACAATTTTTGATATTGTTGATAAAAGCATCTCATAGGACCACATCTAGCGACTTAAATCATGGCGCGACCAATATTCTCTGCTTCATCGTTACTAAAATTAAAGTTTTGTTATATAAAACCTACCTAGTGAACCTACCTGTCCTACATAATAATGATTATTACGTCAATTAGCAGCGGATACCTAGATTTATTGCGCCATCGCTTTTACGAATAAATTATAGATGTACTTTCTGAGAACGAAGGACATATGAAGGTTCTATGTGTATACTGGAAGTGAAGGGTTAGATTTTTGCTTACCAACTGTTTGTGGCTTTTTCACATCTACCCGAGATATCGACTAGATAATGAAATTCGTCGTTAAAATCCATATTATCAAGTTATAGCTATAACACCTTTATTATTAAACAAAAGTTTTATCAAGATCAAATATGAACTCACAACAAAGTTATTGTTGTTTGAGTAATTTCATCAGAAATGTATTTTTAACGTTCCATTTTTTTCATATGTTATGATGAGCTCCAGATTAAAATACTAGAAATAATGGCATTTTTCCACATTTTCAACTTAACTTTGAATATGCTTCCATACACTTAGTTTTTCGCATAAATAAATTCTGTAATAATTTTTCCAATGCACAATACAAAACCAAAAATTTGTTTTAAAGATGAAATTGTGAATATTGCTTCAAACTTGTATCGTTTGTATAAAAAGTGATTCAATGAAATTGATGGATACGTGAGATCAACACATCTTTGACTATCAAGAACATTTATTTCAGGCAGGAGTATTGGATCCCAACCGTATTTTTGGAGTTACAACTTTGGACACTGTTCGTGCTAATACGTTTATAGCCGAAGCTAAAGGACTTAATCCGTATGAGGTTAAAGTTCCAGTTATAGGTGGACATTCTGGCGTCACTATTATCCCACTTATATCTCGAACTACACCAAAAGTATCTTTCAATGAAGAAGAAATTAAAAAATTGACTGTCAGAATACAAGAAGCGGGATCAGAGGTAATATAGGTAATATATTTATTATGTGGAGGGGAAAGTTACATAGGATAAATTGGATAAAATTTCATATGATTACAGGACAGGATGATTATCTCCTGTTTGCAATAGTTCCTCTCTTACTGATCCAGACACATTTTTCAATTGCGTAAATTTCTGCTTGGAAAATTCTTGGTGTGTTGTCAAGACTTTGACAGTATTTGGTTGTGAGCCCGTACACCCCTGTACCAGTTCTGTCTTCTTTTGCTATAGATCCGTCCCCATATCATTTAATAGCATTTATTGTTTTGTGTTATGATACCAATTACTTCTACAGCTTAGAATTGAGGTAAATTTTCTCTCAAAGTAACTTTTTCGATGCACCATCTCGAGGCATGTCCCATGTTTGGTCATTATTTAGGGACGTTTGCACATATAAAAGCCAGTCTTTGTACTTTCGAGAAATTGTTCCTCGTGGTATTCGGACTAGTTGTAGTACCTTGAAGCACTACCCCATATGTGATGATTGGTCTCACAATTGCTGTTTACATCCACTGTAGGATCTTTGGGCTACAACACCGAAGTTTCTGCATACCATCAGGGCTTTAGTGGCTTTAGTAGTTATCTCCTTTTCGTGTTTGTTCGCATTGACATAAAATGCCGAGTTCAGTCAGCGACATAAGATTTCGTCTTCTACTATAAGCTCCAAATAAGTTAGGATTGTTTTTGTGAAGAGCTGTACTATTTTTATTAACTAGAAAGTGTCATGGTTTTCCAAATACATTATTGCTTGGGAAAAATTTTAGTTTGAAGAGAAAATGTTGTTCAAACCTTATCTATTTCACCGACATATTGAAGAAATTGACAAGAATCCTGCTGAAACCTTCATATATTGAGGTAGATGATGGTTTAAAAAATGATACCAGTGGAAATTTTAACACAATTTTAAAATTAATTATAAAAATATAAATAACATGAATTCGTGAATAATATCATGAGCCGAACAATAATTTGGAAAATTTAATGAACTCTGAACCACTGTTATCATAGAATGAGTACGATAGTGAAAAAACGACAAAATGCTGGTGAAGGGGATATTTGCGATCAGTGGTGAAATTCCGACCAGAAGAAAAAAATATTCAATTGAACGGACGGCTATTTTTGAAGCTTGAGATTCTTTCTGGGAGAGATTGCGGGTTAATTGTTCAGCAAATTGGAAGGTGATGAGAATTTGTTAATTGTTACCTTGTGGTACTTATTTCTAGAAAACTATTATCAAGAAATGAATTCAACGAAATGGCTTGAAAACAATACAAATTGTACAATATTACTTAGATTCGTTTAAACCTCCTACTGACTATTTTTAGGTTGTGGAGGCAAAAGCTGGAGCTGGCTCCGCTACACTTTCCATGGCTTATGCTGGCGTGAGGTTTGCAAATTCTCTGCTTAGAGGCCTCTCTGGAGAGAAAAATGTTATAGAATCAGCGTACGTTATGTCGCAAGTTACATCTTTACCATATTTCGCTACTCCTCTGGTTCTTGGTAAGAAAACTTCAGTTCAAAGTCAATTTCGATTTTTAGCCTGCTAAATAATCAAAGTAAACATTAAACAAATACTCTTCAGATAATTTTCATATATTTGATAAGTTTATGAGTCTTAGAGTCAGCAAACTAACAGATTGTTCAAATCATAACGAGCCTTTTGCATTTGTTCACAATCAAGATTTGAATCAAAATTATCAGTCAACACTATAATTCATTTTATATTTATTCCAAAAATCAAAGACTAATATTTGTAACAAATATTGCAATGAAAAAACAAATTTGTAGTTGTATACATACCAAAATTAATTTGTTGAAATGAACTGTCAAACACCTCTTTATCAGGTTTTTACTGCTTCTAAATACTATGTTGATATTCAGAGTTATGGTTGGATGAACATTGCTATTGCTTTGTTCGGTGAAAGGTATCCAAATACTGCGATGAACAAAATTATGGCTTGGCATTTAATCAAGATATTTCTAACAAAAGAATGCATTCATTATAAGAAGGAAGATGGAAAACTAATGATTAAACCGATGCCGTAATATTAATTGGTTTAAATTCAATATATATATATATATATATATATATATATATATATATATATATATATATATATATATATATATATATATATATATATATATATATATATATATATATATATATATATTCAATATACAAACTCTAAAATGTCATTTGAAAATCGATACTTAATTACAAACATAAATAAAACACATTTACAAAGGATATATAGAGCGAACAGAATTAATTCGTACAAAGCCGAAATTTGTTGGGAGAAAAAGGTTATGCAGCAATAAGATTGCAGTTCTATTTGTCTGCAAGGGAGTTATTTCTATAAAAAAAGAAATTTTCATAAATTTTTCTTTTTGGACGAAATTACTTCTACCACAGGCGTTCTGTCTTCCCAAAACTGTCGATATTGTAGGAGAGGCAATCTGTCTCCATCACGTAATCACACATTTCAAAAAACTGTATATTTAGTGCGTCGTATCATTCGAGCTGGGAATGAAAGGATCTTTCTTTAGAGAAAGAACTTTGAATTAGCATACTCATTTTCAATTTGTACGAAGAATTTTAAATTTTTTCCATATATCCGACAGACTGATTCTTATCAATAAGATGGCTGCTTATTCTGCACAAAGAATGACATGTTGACTTCTAAATCCCTAGGCCCTACAATAATGGATTTGTTTTGTATGGGGAAGGTAAAACAAATAGTTCATCAAGAAAAAATTCTAAATGATGATGAAATACTGGATAACAGAATAGCTCCAGCAGTTCGATCAATTACTAGAAAGGTATCAATGGAGACAAGCATTTAATTTGAGACTATAGTTAGTGTATTGGTCTAGATGTTAATTCTGAACAATTTTTCTCAATATTTTTTCTAATATTTGCCACTTTACAAAAATTAATTTTTTTCGAAATTTCTGAGGCATACTTTTCAATACTCAAATTATATTAGAAATAAGTATTTTGACAAGCAGGGATAAATCTTGGTTTGTTTTCCAAATCATAAAAATTTGTTTATTCTGAATATGTGGTCTAGAACCTGAAAATCATAGTCAATATGGATTTGACTGTGGAATTTTATTTCTTGCTCACGATTCATTAACCTTTGGGATAAAAATTTTTTTTTAATATGTGGTATATCATAACCGGATTTAAAATCATTAATTTTTTGTAGGAAAGTGTGGCATTGAAAAAAACTTAGGATTGGGAGAACTCAACTGCTTTGAAAAAAACCTGCTTGACAAAGCTATATCCGTACTTAAGAAAAATATTGATGCAGGAATTGAATTTGCCAATTTGCCAGAATGCAAAAAAGAACATATGAGTTAATTGATGAATCAATGATTATGTAGCTTCTTTCACTTGTATTTCGAAATAAATTTTCCGAAAATAACTATTTTTTAAATAACTATTAGGGGAATTAATTTGGAGAGTACCACGTTGTATATTTCCCTTTTTAAAATATAATCAAAAATATGTTAAGCGACGCCACCCTCATTTTCAATGGGAACAGTTTTAAGTTGTATCTCAATTGAAATACGAAAATCTTCGACGGGACTGGATAAAATCTCTATAACACTTCTGCGGCAATTTTGCATACTGGTTATACATACTTTATTTTTATTGCTCTTATATTCAATAATAAGAATAAGAATAAAATAGTTCTGAATTTGCATTTATTTGTGGAAAATTAGAATTCAAATAAATGAAAATAATCTTATGAACAAGTCCGCGATATGGATCCTGGAGCCGGTCTTGTCAAGTTGTAGTGAAATTCTAAAATTCGGCGAAGGTGTGGCACGTTTGATATACCCAGAATTAGTTTGATGTTTGTTTTTATATGAGTTTCTATCAAAGCAGACGATTTGCTTACATTGTGTCTTTTAAAATAATTTCTACGAAGGTCTCTTTATTTATTTGTTTTGTTTCTTCATTTTCTAGTCCGTTTAGCGCGGTTTAGTTTGTTTATAATAAATAGTCTTAGTGAAAGGACGAAACAGAAAAGTAAACGAAGATTTTGAATAAATTAGAACGTAAGAGACGGTGTTTTTAAATTCACCCCATGAATAGAGAGTGTTTAGATAATCTTTTCAAAGCCAAATCCGTATCCGAAGCTTTGATCGCATCAATTTTCACTGAAATAACGAGAAGATATGATAGATTCAAACTTTCGAGCCGTATAATTCGAAGATTAGTCTTAGTATTGGAAAGGTTATATGAAGTTTTCCCACAATGTTGATTCCAACTACACTCCTTATCTTTGTTCTAATTATTCTCAGTTGTTCATTTGTTGAAAATATTTGAATAGTTGAATAATTCCTTCAAATCAAATTTCAAAAATCCATTTTCATGAAATACAAAAACCATAAACTTTTGGAGAAATATTAAGGAAATGAGATATAGTTCACACACTGCGAATTTATTAATACTGAAAATATATTTTGGCCACCCGAGCAGAAGCTGAAATGAGAAATTAGCCCACTCACTGTTAACAGATGTTCTTCCCTCGACTGTTTCTAAATTTATAGAAACTAGCAACCCAACGCTGTCGGTGAAATGAGCTTGTTGAAAACAACGTGAGGAATACTAGCTCGCAACTTTCATAAAGCGAAAATTTCATTCGCCTGTAATTTCCCCGACATTTTATATATTTCGTTACTCCTAGAAAATGTTACAGTTAAAGGTAGATATTCCATTATTTACAATCTTCCGTCACAATAACGGGTAGTTGTGTTTATTGAATTGAAAAAAATGCATGATGGATTTTACCGTTTACTGCGAAAGGTTTGGCTGAGATATCGAATTTTTTTTCTACTTTTTCAACTGGAATCGCTCCACAATGTCTACTTTTTCGGCACAGAATTACAATTTCGATTGCTTCTTTGAAAAAACGAAGATAAGATAAGTAACAGAAATATAAATGAGTTTTCAATTTTCGGAAAAAGTGATTTTAAGAGGATTATAGAGCATTGTGTCAAACAATTTTTCTGCGGGAGTTTTCAAGCTTGCCAAATATCATAGAAAAAGAATCGTTACCAACGCGCATCTTACTTTCGAAGATTTGAATACTATATTTGTACAAATGGAAGCCATCCTCAATTCTACTCCACTCCTATATCCGACAGTCAAAATGACTAATCCTCCCTGAACTCCAAGTCATTTCCTACTTGGAGACTTACCTCAACAAGATATCAATCAAGGAAAACTTTCTCATTTTCAGCGACTTCAACAGAGAATCCAACATTTTTGGAACAGTTAAAAATCAGAATATCGCGCTACAAGCCAGAACAAAATAGAAATTTATCTCTTCCACGAAAATAGAAGTAGGAGTGATAAAAAACGACAATACTTCACCTCTCAGTTGGCCCATGGGAAGAATAGTGCAATTAAATCTCAGTGAAGACGGAAGCATTAGGGTTGTGAAAGACTTCTAGTGGAGTTATTGAAAATTCAGTGATAAAAATTTGCTTACTGGCTATTGGAAATGGAGACATTTGAACTAACTATAAAAACTGTTGTTCTTCTATTAGTTTTAAAAGTCGAGCCTTTCAAGGAAGCTAATATGTTTGGTTTATTTTGTATAATTTAATTTGATTTGGTATAATGTATAATTTTGAGCATTACCCACCGAGGGAATGTTTTTGCATTTTAAAAGATAATATTTTGATAATTATTTCGAACAAAAAGGTTGTTGATGTGAATGAAAAGTCAAAAAAGAGAAAAGTATACATAAAAGTTAAGTTAACACATATTAAATTTCACTCTTAACTAGAATTAATCAATGAGAATACCAATCGAGACATCAGATATTTTATAAAATACAGTCCACTGAACGAATCAACGTAAGCATTTATCAAGAAATATTTAATTTTATTTGAATACCTCTTGTAAGTATTTTCAATAAATATTCACAATTTATGATTATTTTCTTCAGAATGTCTCTTTATAGCGAACGATTTTCTTGGCAAGTACAATGTACTAACAATTACATATCTCCCGAACCATGAATTTTCTCGAGTTAAATAAAGAGTGAAAATGCATTTTTGCTATTTTCAAAGACTTTAGTAGTATAGAATTATTTGTTCTGACAAATACATTAGATAGATATACGTAATCATCCACCAAAAATTCATAATGTTCGAATTAAATATAAGTTCTGGTTTCGCAATATTGTCACAGTTCAATCAATTGTGAAAGTTTCATCACTATTATGGAACATTTCTCAAAAAAAAATAAAAAGGAGAAGGAAACTTTTTTATCAACCACTATCTCCCTTGTCCAATTTGTAAGGTAGCCACTGTAGGCCTTTTGAAAACATTATCTGAAATAAAATCTTTAATTTTAACAGAAATGTATGGAATGATTCCAGCGTTGTCATTATAGTCTAGGTTGAATTTCACATTATTGCTACACTCTGATTTTCAAATAAGTTCATCATTTATTTCTTTGGAATACTAGAGCTTCGATCTTTGACTTTCAAAAACAAAAAATATATCGTATTACCAATTGTAAAAGAAAAGAGAAAAGGAAGGTTCTGGAAGCTTGAACTTCTGGACTTCATCTTAAAATCTCTATAAAAAAAGCTGCAAAAATAGTGGTCCTACTCATTCTAAATGGTTTCTATACATTTATGAACATTATATGGAAATAAAAACATTCATTGGATTCATTGTGTAACATCCAAATGAAAATTTTCAGCGTACTGGTCTAAAACATAGGGAGCCTTCTATAAACGCCATTAAGTTGGCCTCAAAGGGAAAAGGAAATGGAGTCTTTTGAATTGGAGAAAATTGTGTGTTTAATATAAAGTCTAACTTTTCATTCGTTAAAAGTTGTGGACTTGCTTTTGATCAAACATTCAGGTTTTTTTACTCAAAAGGAGTTTCAGTTCGTAACAAAGATTTTTTGGAAATTTTCAGAATGTATTTAAGTAGAATAATGACTTAACGATCAAAGAAGTTTTAGAACCAGAAATAAGTTTTTTCTGGGTTAATACACGCCGAAATCAGACATTATCCTTAAAGATAGACTTATTATTACAAAATAGAACCAAGCAGTCAAATGAATGCGAAAAAAGTTGCATAGTTGTTTATAATGTTCCATAAAATTTGGAAAATGAGTGTATCATGTTTTGGAAGATTTTGGTAAGCTTTAATTCTATAAAGCGACAGAAAAACGGGGGTGAGGGATGAAGACGAAGAGGAGTTAATAATGACTGATCAGTTATTTTCTTATATCCGTTGAGAATACAATAAAAAATTTTTTGAACTGCATATGTTGAAATTTTCCTATTACACTTTTTGGCCTCGACTGGTTATTTCTTCCTATATAAAAATTTAAAAGTTTTTCAAGGCAAAATTTGCTAAGACAAAATCTCAATTTATAAAAAAAGGTAATTGATTTGGAAAATATGTATATAAACTAGATTTAATCTAGATAATATGGAAATGAATTTTATCGAAAAACATTTATGAAAAAAGTTGAATCACTAATTGTATTGTCTTGTTATGTTGTTGAAAATTCCATCTGCATAGTTGCAGGTAAGCGTATCCCTATAATACAGTGTGTTTAGAATGGATATTGGGAATTTTACGCTACCATTGTACAGTGCACGCCAAAACGATATGGTTATTATTCCTAAACGATGACCACTGTCTAAAGATATTCTGCTTTAGTAATGTTTTGTCGCGAAGGTTAATTGGTAGTAGAAGCAAATACACACTCCTATTGTGAACCTTGTCAAATAACAACCATTGTGGAATATCTAACAGTTGGATATAGCGTTGTAATGTTTTTTTAATTTATTTATATTGGTGAGGAGAATTTATAAACACTGTCTATTACGTTCTTAATTTATATACACTATACACACACTTAACTATCTTATAATAATTCACTAATCACTAACACTTAACTTACTAGAATAATATATTTAAATTCTTCAACATATAAAATCTCCAATTTCATATAAATCAGTATTTTCAACCATTAATTTTGTGTAAGTTTTGTATTTAAATAAAATTGTTTTTAAAAAATTTTAAGTGACTTCGTGAATATAACATATATCCCAGAAAAATTTTCAAAACTTCTAGAAAGTGAAGAAACGAAACAAATAAATATATAGACCTTTTTAAAAATCATTTAGAAGAAATATAGTAAATAAACCACCTGCTATAATGGAAACTTATACAATGGACATGAAATGGGTTTCGCGGCTTATGAAAAATATGTTAAAGTGCCGCAGGCTTTTGCCAAATTTTAGAATTCTACCACATCTAGGCAGGACTTGCTCTAGGGAGGAGACACGTTCGTAACATTACGTGTAAAATCTTTCGCAACATTTTTTGAGGATAACTGAAGTTGTTTCTTTCAATAAATCGCCAACACCATTAAAAAATGTGTTAGATAAGATTAAAACTCCAGCTCAAGTAGAATGCTTTTTAGCGAAAATTAAAACCAGCCACAATAATTGCCGAAAAATAGGAGTCCAACCAACTTCCGTTTCGCGGCGCAAAGTTACAAAGTCGCTGGTCGTCCTACGAACAATGAATTAGGAAGACCAAATAAAAGAAAAAGAAATCTTGCTCTTAATATTTTTGATGGTTCACAGCACTAGTTTAGTTTTTATTGTATTATGTTAAAACTCCATTTTTAACTTATTTCAATATTTAGGACTATGTACGTAATATGTGTTATAACAATAAATAACATAAACTTAGCGTAGCCTTATTAATCATTATAGCTTCCTCAACTTTCCTAGACTTATTAATCTCTTATTTACATTTTTTTTAGACACTCCATACCGTGCTTCCGAGGAAAGCGCTGCATTGTGGAAGGAATTGTTGTTTATTCTCTTGGTCAATGTATACCACGACACAACGCAGAGTGTTGCATCGTGGTAGGAATTGTCCTTTATTTACGCCTAATTCTCTTGTATGCACCCATAAATTCTTCGAAAGCAGGGTCTCCTTCGATTGCGCTAGTCCTTTTTGGTGGACTACTTTCGGTTTTTTATTAGAGATCTTGCTTATGCAATAGATAACATCATTGATCCTTCCTCTGACTAAGTATGGATCTTCCCAGGATTTTAGTGATTTTAAAGAAAATCCCTTTCTTCTTGTCAGATTGTGAAGTCATACTTTACCGTCCTCTTCAAAACCGCCGTCTGTCACATAATCTTCTACTGCTAGGTCTTCCTCAGGTCGACTGCCAAATTCTAGGTCACAAGGAAGCCGGATTCCACGATCAAACAGAATTTTCGCAAGCATTTCATCGGTGGACTCATCAAAAGCAGATCGATACGTCATGGCAAATAGGAATAGATACTGATTCCAATTTCTCTGGTGGCTGGAAACCACATTGAATAGATATCTACTAATGGTTCTGCTTATTATCTCAACCATTCCATCCGATTGTGGGTGTAGTGCGGTCATCCTGTTCGTCTTCATTCCCAGCTGGTCACAGATTTCCTGGAACACGTAGCTCTTGAAGTGTCCTCCGCAACAGTTGTGGCTTCGATATTATTTGATTTGTTAGATGAAACTCAATAAGAAAATGGAATATTAATATCTTGGTATGAAACGATGTTGGATCGGAGTGAAAAATGAACGAACAAGGTCTTAAGAATATGGAAAATTTCTCCAGTTTTGGGAACTATTCAAACAAATGATGACTACATTTGTATTTTTATTTAAACAACTGTACTAAAATATAGAACAACCACTCTGGTTTTCAACATATTTTGAACTAAAAAATATAAAAACTTCGCAGGTTATTACATTTCAACAGAAGTTTTCATAGCAAAACTACTCATGTGATCCAATCAATAAACCTGCAAAATACTCAATCAAATTCTCTTGGGGCGAATTGAATCGAACTGACATTGATTGTTTAATAGGATAGGAGAATTTCATCATATAGCATTGTTATCTACTGGCGGATTGAACATACTTCGCAACAAAAACTGAATATATACACACATATAATACCAGATATGGAAGAGAGTGAAAATTGAATTCAACATTTTTGTTTGCTGTCTTTGTGCAACAATAACCTCTAGAGATAGAAAAGCGTTTTTTGTGAATCAGATAAAATAGTGAGTTATTGCTAGGAATAAGTGTTTTACTTGGAGCAATTCAATATGTTATAATTTTTATCCAGTAATTATTTCTTTGAAAGACGAAATTGCAGAGAAATCTGAAAAAATACGTTATTAAATAGTAAGGCTCGATTTATATGCATATTTTTGCATATCTAGCTTATTTTTCCCATTTTTGACTATGGCCTTCATACGAGTAACCACCCATAGCTTCTGCTTTTCTCCTTAATTTTTCTCCAAGATATAGAAGATGAAAAATAGCATAAGTTTCTAAAAATCCTTCATAACTTGTTATTACTCCATTTCAAGTACATATTATCGTCACAATCATATAGATCAAATTTTTCTAATTTCAATTTAAATAATTGGGTGATTTTCAAGTTTCTATAGTCATTAAAATAAATTTTTTAATTAATTCAAATATCTTACAAACGCTTACAATAAAAATATCCGTTCAGTAAAACTCCCACAAAAAAACTAACGTTTAAGTATATTCAAGTGAACCATTCTATTGTCTAGGAAGTAAATATAGTTTGAGAAAAAAACATTCTTGAATAGAATATAAATCTGAAAAATAAAAAATATGTTAAACTTAAAAAACTTCTATAGCACATCAAACTAGAAAAATGAATTTCGTTTCAAATAAGCTTAAAACAATAATGAATGGAAAATACTAGTATAATTGTGGAAAAAGCGTCAGGCGCTTGATGTACGACAAATATGCAATAAAGCGCCTTTTTCTCACAATTATACTAGTACTTTTCAATCATTATTGTTTCAAACTTATTTAAAACAATATTTTTATAGTTTAGTTTGTGCTGGTGCAAAATCGGGACGTTTTTTACGAACTCATTCTCGCAATGTTGCCAAAACAGGCAAATAGTAAGTCCGGTTGACATTCTGACCCTTTGGGACCTATTCAGTCATCATGATACCGTTAATGTAGAAAAAAACTAGTAACATTGTCTCGAATTCTGATTTGCTTTCTCAATTTAATGAGAAATTTGTGATTGATACTTTGCTCCTGTTTCTCGTCACACATGGTTTTCGGTACGAGAAAAAAACACGTGTTTTGGAACGTGCATAGAGAAGATATCTAGATACCCAACGCACAGCTCGTTTTTCAACCCATGCGTCTAGGGCGCCCTCTAGGCGTACAGTCTCGTTGTTCAATAGCCAGACCTCGAATTAAGTAATTAATTTTATTAACGTACTACCTATTTACAATAATCAATGAGTTAATTGGAATTATCAAATTATATTATCAAAATCAATTATCGAATGCTAATTTTGGAGCATCTTCATTGTGACCCTATATATACCTATCAGAACAGATGTTTCCAGGATTTGGAGCAAGGAATGGAATTACTGATATCAATAACTTCAGTATTAAATTTAATATTTGTGGAAATTGCTCTTGTTGAAATCTTGGAAGAATTAGCATTAGAATATTGCTCTTTCACATTAATTATTGAACAATACAGAATACAATTTGTTTTTATCTCACAGAATTGATATTGTCATACAGATACATTACATTTCATTCCAGTTTCGCACTGAGAATAAACAGATTAACTTTGTTTGAAGGTATGATCTATATGAAATTTATTAAAATGTTTCAAAAATTTAGGTGCATGAAATCTCATTAAAAGTGAATCTGATTTTCCATGTAAAATTAAGAAATGTGATGACATATTGGGCGTTTTATTCAAAAAATCGTGTTTGATTTGTTTAACTACTTTTGGGACATTCTGTATAGCTATGTGGATATGTCAATGAGAAAATCGTTTTGGAAGATAACATTGTGTACCCAGTGTAGACCGCACAAATACAAGTGGCTCACCTTGTATAACTCTTAGTTTCGACATAAGAAAATATTATGAAACAAACGTCGAATTCGAGTCTTGTTTAATTATACGTTGCGGTTTCCAAAATCGTAACTTACAGAGGACCATCAGTGACTTGTTAAATAAATAATTTTGTTAATATAATCCACATTTTTAAGAGTAAATAATCAAGTACTATAGAACATGGTTTGATAAGATTATGAAAACCGTCATACAAACTTAAAAGGTATAAATCGGCATCTGAATGATTCATTTCCAGTCTTAACATTAAAATGTTATCAATTTTTAGTAGAATCGCATAAAATCTGTAAATAGATCTCCACGTGGCAGAATTTAACATATTATATTAGCGTCATAGAGCAAGCTTGATATTTGGAAATGATCTGATAATTTTTAGGTACAGGCCAGTAGAAAACTGTTTTCATTGATTTTGGTTCCCAAAGAAAGGTATTTATTATCTACGTGACACTATACACCAATTATCCCTATTCCCAAAGACCTTCTCCTGCAGTTATTATCAAGAATTTACTTTAATTTGCGTAATACTTTCAAATAGTAGAAGTTTAATATTAGGTGAGAAATGAGTAAAAAATATTCTTTTTCGCCCTCATGTTACGCTGTTGATTGAAAAATTTTTGTGAGTGGATAACAACATCGAATTCAAACCGTACTGAGTCAAGCGCAAATAAAAATTCAATCTTTCTATCGATTTCCCGATAGAATTAAATTTGAAAAAAGAATCGCTACAGATATTGAATATTTTATAGATATAACACCGTGCTTTGGGCTACACTCCATGCGGGTGCCTAAAATAACGTTTATAGTTGTATATTATTGCAGGGAAATAGGCAATCTTCTTCAAAAATATCGTTTTTTTCTTAATACTCTCCGGATTTCGCTTCAGCTAACATAAGAATATGAAGTCAATAACACAACTATCTTCTTATGGAAGCTTTTTGTACAGACTGAAATTTTTTAGTATGGGAAAAGATGTTTTATATAAATGGAACTCATAGTAGATATATGACTACTATTTACCTATATATCATTGAAATGACTTGTTCCATCACCTGGAATAGTGGTGAACATTATGAAATTTTTCACTATATGTCATATATTTTATTTCATTAGAATAATTATGAGCGTTATATATTCATATTCAACAATTGTTGTAATGACCAGATAATAACTAGGACGAAAACACAGTGAAATAACAAAATACATCAATCTATTTTAACTAAAGTAATAAAACACCGTTCAATAAATTGCCTAGCATAGTACATGAAATATCTTGTTTAAATTGTGACAAAAAGTATATTGGTCAGTCGAAAAGGTCACTGATCAGTCGGATAACTTTTCACAAGAGTGATAGCAGATTATATCCTGATAGATGTTCATTAGCGACTCATGTCTATTACGAAGGACACAATATAAATTATGAATCTGCCAAAGTTTTGACAACTGAAAAAAACTACAAAAAACGTTTGCATCTAGTTTTATGCTAGTTAATGCAAAATATTCAACAAACTACACGTTTGTATTCATTATATTTCAAATCTTCGGCGCTCAAGATGTTCGTTTTACTCAAAATTTTCACCTGCAATGTTATTGGCCTCTTCACGTACCGTGTACCGGGAATTTCATCAGTAGCAAACACAAGCGTTTTCGGACGTTAACTGGAATGTACCCGATGCCTAATATTAGATATTGAATTTGTAGTACGACGACTGCCAAAGAAAACTCGGATGTAATGAAGTTTTGAGTAAGTTTTTGCATGAAGATCATGTCGGGAGAGAACGGAAGAGGTGAAATAGAGTTTAAAATTGTAGAAGTCATTATTAACGTCTGATTTTTGAGTTCGTATCCAATTAGGCCTTTTGAAGTTGATATATTTGTATGCTTCATATATTGTTTTCGAGGACAAAGGAAAAGCTAGCTGTCTATGTTTTGAGGTCTGTCATAATTTTTTTGTCTCTCTCTCCATAATTTGTATCGTACCTCCTTCTGCCTAATATAAGTTTAGATGCTTATTTTTGGTTCCATTTTGTTCTATGAGTAATATTTCTATTCAGTCTATGATAAGTAAAGTTATGTAGAGGTTCCCGATATGAGCTTATAGCTGATTGCCTTTCTCCCCTGGATTCAATTGAAAGAGTTTTTGTAATTTTTTTTTAATTTTCTTCTTAATATATTATTCAGAAGTTCATAGTTACAAATAATATTTTTATTGTCGATTCCCTCAGTCCACATATTTTTGTGCTTTAACCACGTAAAATTTGTTCTCTCTGTCAATGTACAATGTTCATATTTTTACATTGTACTTTGGCCAAAATTTCAGTCACTGATGATGAATACACAAGTATTAGAAATCTCGGAATATATATTAACACCCTGATGTTTGATTGGCCACACGCCCACAAATAGAACATTCACAAACTAGTTGGCAAAACGATGGTACTCCCTTGCCCTCAAAGCTGCATAAATTTCATCGTTTTTGCTTAAAAAAGGTTCTTGGTAAATAACTCACTATCAGCACAAAACTCAACTTATATATCCTAATGTATATTTTAGGGTACTAAGCTCACAAATTTTTTTTGATTGTAGTGTCATAACTGCTAGTTCTGTTGGTTTTGAAATGAATATTTCTAGGTTACAAGTAAACTTTTATGTAAGCTAGTCTCAATTTCCATTCTTTTTTCCAATAAACTTTTTGTGACTGGAATCGAAGTTTGCAACATAATTATTTTTTTGATGGCTACTTTCAACTGGTCAACTTATTTTAAAACCTCCCTTACTTCTCGCAGTGTATAGCTATTCAAAGGACATTTGAATTTCACAGAATTAGTTCGTAATTGCTTTTGAATTTATTATTTTGGTACCTATTAAATGAACTAAATATTTATTCAAGTACTTAATAGATCAGGTTCTCATTATGTGACCAATTAGTCCCGCAATCCGGAAAAACCAACATCCTCATAACACATTTCATAGAGTAGTTAGTCTTTTCTGCTGAGTATTCATTTTTTCTTGAAAGTGTCTGGCCATTGTCTTCATTGCAGTAATTTTTATTTATTACCCTTAATTAATCAAAGCTATTGACCCCTCTATATGTTTCACTGTTATTCTAAAAGTAACATGTTTCGTACCTTCGACTGTTTTGTGTGTTATCTCCATGTAATCGATTTTCTTTGTGCTTATTCTGAAGCTACATCACTTCGTCAGATTTCCAGAAGTATAAAGTAGTACTGCCAGTTTTTCATTTATTAATCAAAGTGAATATTATCTGTATATGCAACTTTTGTTATATTATTTTCTAGCATCAAATTAACTGCTACGTTCTGCAGCAACAATAGCTAATGAATCTTTCTTATTTGTTCTTGGGTAGAAATTCATTTCGAGGCTTATCTTTCTAACAATACTTTCAGTGATGTTGCAAGGGTTAATTCCATCAAATTAACTAGGTTTGGCAGAACTTCCAAAGTTCTCAATAAATCAATCAGGTTCTATAGGAAAAGTAGATAAACTTCTATATAGATATTATGGAAAACGTTTTTGTTAAAATTATGGATTTTTAATCGCTAAGCTCAAGCCACTTTAAGATTCATTTATTTAAACAATTACACTAGACTTTGGTATCAAATTATTGAGCACCTGGTATAATTTAAAAAGTGATATCTTCCTTTTTCACAGGAAAATACAAACTTATTCAATAAACTCAACAACCAAATTCATAAATATCAATTGTCAGAGTAATATGACCCTAAATCCAACAACAAGATTAATACTACAAAAGTTTTCCCCTTTTTATTACAAAATGGCCCAAGCTCGCCTAAAAGCAACCCTAACCATAGACCTTTAACTCATTGGTCCCTCGAGAAAATCGCTCTCTTAGGAGAAACTGTACCAGAATAACTTTAGGACAGTTGTTTTAGTTATAATTCCAAAATATGGGCAAGATAAGAGAAGGATCTCATAGGAAAAAATTGGAATCAAATTAAAATATATGCACCTCCTGATAGGACGTATACATATAACGTGAATATTCACAAATCATGGAAGCTTAGTGAACGTTAATGAAGACGCCTAATATTGAAAAAAAAGAGAAGTCACTGTAGGATTCTCTAGGATTTGCCGCCGGGCAAATACATATACTGGTTGTCGGTCGTCGTATAAAAAATGCATGAATATACCGATTGTCCTTATTAGCCAAAGTGAGAGTAATCCGTTTTCGAATTAAACTGAGAATTTACTCATCCTCACACAGCAATACAATGCCACGAATGTGCTTCTCCACCAGAGAAGGGACAAAGATCTATTTCATTGTTCAAAGATGAATTAGGTAAGTCATTGGAATGAATTTTTTTGTACTATATGATGATTGGATAATACACAATGTTAATAAAGATATATGGTATTGTTTGAATTTTGTGTAATCTTTTTGTTCCTATGACCATTTACGGGTACCATATTTGGTGACAAAAATTTTTAGATGTCACCTTTGGAAACTGATCTTGGGATTTGTCATATTTATGTCAATATGACTCCTGCACAATTCAGTTATAAGTTAGGTCTATCCGAGTTCTATTTCCCAGGAAGAAGTTTTATACAAGATAATTCCAGAAGTAAACTGCAATATAACGCTGTAGTTGAGTAGAATCGCTCGCTGGATTCTAGTGGTAGGTGTAGGTTTAACTGAATGAAACCTATTTGGTCTTGTGGATGATAATCTAGGGCAGTGGTTCAAAAATTTTGAAAAGAGCTTTCAGTTTCTGTTGAAACAGAATAAGAAATATGGAATTATTCGTGCCTTTGGCAGCTTATTGGCAATAATGGCTAATGTAAGTGAAGGTTGTTAAGTTTGAAGGCATCAGAACAAGAGACACAAATTTCCTAAAGAAGAAGTACCGAGATGATGGATGAGAGGATAGCTCAGCTATCGGTTTAGTTGTGCCTATTTCATGAGGCCACAAGCATTCGAAAAACAACTGAATCTGATTTAGTATCGAAATTTGAGCCACAGCTGCTTTCCATGGAGCTGCAAATTTATTAATTATTGACTATAAACTTGTATGTATTTTTCAGAAGCAAATTATTTTACCAGGACAAGAGAACGGAGCATTATGGATAAAGGTGGCTTTTGCTAGATATGATGAAACGGTGAAATCTTTGAAACCATGCAGAAGAGAAGATGCTCCACATGCTTATGTGCATGAATTTTGGTTATCTTCTCGAGTATTCAGCTGATAAATTACGATTAGAAGAAACTCTAATTATCGCTGGGGATTTACAAGAATGGTGTTACTGAAATGAAACATATTAAATCAAATCATGATGAGGCTGATAATCGGCTTATACTCCATGTTTCATATGAGTATCGGGTACATCAACAAAATAAAATTTTGGTTCAATTTTGTATCAAAATCATTTATTTACTGTTATTCTGATGATATCACAAATGCAACGCTTAAATTGATATGATGTATTTTTTCAAAAACCCTGCTACTTCCAAAGAATTATCAAATCTTAACCAAGTGTCCACAACTGAAACTATTAATATTGCAACTAAATTTGCATTGTCTCTATTTAAAAATGTCCATTCGAACATTCAATCTATTGAGGTTCTAGTTGTCCACCAACAGCTGATGTTTTTACTAACATGTTATGAGGTAGGTCTTCCTATAATACAAAGGAAATAATATACGTAAGCGATACTCAAAATTTCAGGTGACCATTAAGACGATGACGAGGAGGAGAACATTTAAGGTTAATTTAAATGAAAACGATTCATTATTTCTTGCTTATAGTTTTTTCATTCTTCTTTTAGATGCAAAATCACATCTGTTTATGCATTGTTTTTGTACTTAGATTGAAAATCCCTATTTATACAGTTATTCTTTCCATACCTTCTATACTTATTTTCCACTATAAATATTTTAACACTTTCTAAATGTATGGACTGTATTTGACTAAATATTATTGTACAAAAATTTTTAATATTTCACATAGCTCACAAAAGGGTGAAAATTGTATACCCAATTTTGATAATTCCATAATTCCTAATTGTTTTCGGCAAAAAAGTTTCTCAAAATTTCTGAATTTTCATTAGATGCGGTCTAACTTCAAGTAAAAATCAAAACTTTGAATTTAAAACTGAAAATAATACAGAGATTTATATTAAGAAAAATGCAGTTTTTCTAGTTCGAGCTCAATGACTTTCAAAGTTCGGTCCTAATAAAAACAGCTTTAGAATTGAATAATTATAGTTTTTGTATGAGGGACGTGGTTAATTGTAATTTTAGATGTAGCTTGTCGCCCATTCGGGTATTATTAATTTTTCTGATTTCAGATGCCATAGAAGCCTGTTCTTAATTACCTCCTCCAGAACTTTACCCACGGTATATGTAAGTGATATTGGTTATATGCTTCTGGGTCTAATTTTGGCTTATTTGGCTTCGGAACGGGAATTATGATAGAGGTTGTCCATGCTTTGGGAAGTTTTTCTTTTGTCACTATTAGGTTGTACATAATATATAATAAATGTTCTTTTGTTTGGTTTGAATTTATTAGAAAATATTGTCCGAGCTTGCACAGGTGTTTTTAGAGAATTGTAATGAATTTTCGAGTTCGTCAATGGTTATTGCAATTATTAAATTGTTGTTTTACTGAATATTGTTAATGTTTATTTCTTGCTGCTCTGTATTATTTTTATGATTCAAAAAATATTCTTATTTAGTTACTAGAATATTTCTGGTATCGCTTGCTAAGATAATTGCTATTTCGTTTTAGTCTTTCTAAACAGTGTTCTTAAGCTCCAGAAAATTTATTGTGTGGGATTGTTTTGGCTTAGATATTCTTTTCACTTTTTCCTATATAGTGGATATTGGGGCTGAACCATTTATTGTTGAAACATATTCTTTCTAGGAATCCTGTTTGGCATTTTTAATAGTGTATCTAGCAATGGCTCTCAAGCGTTTGAATTCGATTGAATTTTGCTCTGTTCTGCTTCTATTGTATGTGTTAAAGGCTTCCTTTGATCTCTTTACGGCTTGTTGGCAGTTAGAATTCCACCGGTCAACCACGTGGTGTTTGTTATTATAGTCATACCGTCCGACATGTTCGTTTGCTGCGTGAGTTATTAATGCGGTAAAAAATTGTACTTCTTTATCTGCCTTTTCAATTATTTCATAGAGATTTTCTTGAATGAATTCTCGAAATTTGCTCCTATTTGCTGAGTTAATTTTCCATTTTGTTGTTGTTGTTGTTTGTTGTCCTTGTGATAGATGAATTTTGAAACAGGTTAATGGGTTCCAATTGAGCTATCGGTATCCAGTTTGGTTTGGTTTTCTATTTGAGAATTTTCTTCGAGTGCATTTGGTTTTGATCTTTCTATCTTTTAAATGAGGATATATCGTTGGGAGTAGGTCCGCGATTTTTGTTATTTCTTCAGTATAGATTTTCACAATAATAACAGGGTTTGTCCAGTCTTCGGAATTTTCAAATAGATCTATAAACTCTTCATAAGTTAATGGATAATTTATCTTAGTCTATATTCTCGAAAAGAACTTTAGTGTGGCATAACATTTTTCTAATGTCTTCTTTGATTTAGTATTTCCGGACTATTTAATTTTCTTATTGTTGTTTTTTGGATTTGTAAAAGTAAGTGGATGTTCTGATGTTCAGCGGACGGTGAAAGTTCTGTTGCAGTTTTTTATTCTGTAGTTTGGTTGTTTCAATTTGGCCTTTTCTGACTGTCAGTGTGCATTCTCCCTTTTTTCGATGTAATTAGCTTTATTAGTTTTCAAGGTTTGTGGTTCGGAAAACGTTTCACTGTTTGGGTATTCGGGTATAAGTGCGTTTAGGTAGTTATAGTGTTTGGGCAATTTTTGTGGTATATGAGGATTATGTGCACTCTAGGCATTCTTGATTATCAGTGGATAAAAATATTCTAGTGGTTTGTTCGTATGTGTATATTAAGAATGAATCAGGAAGATATTGGTTGTTCAGTGGAGATATAAATATTTGTCTTCTAAAACTTAGAATATGTTGAAATTCTGGACCTGATATGCTTATTCGGAGGAAGGATAAGGGTGACAGAGTATGAATTCCTCGTTTTTTTAGTTTAAATTCAAGAGCTGAGTGGATAGGATCAATCTTTGGTTTATAAATGTAATCACTAAATTTTCATTTGCCAAATGTAAACATATTCTATTATTAGATAGCTTTTAGCATAAGATCATATTGTTTGATAGTATTGTTTGACTTAGAGCCTTAAGGTAATCTCCTAACCTAGTGTTTTCGATGACGTCAAATAGGATAGCTTGATTTCTAGATTGAAAGTTGTTTGTTTTAGTTGGTTGATTTACTATTGAAGAATACGATTTCGGATGTTGATGTATATTTACAGTGGGAGTATACTCAATTTGAGGTATATTGTTATGAGTATCATTTAAATTTTTTAGTATGGATCTGACAGAATACTTTCTACCAGGTATTATATCAGGATTTAATTTTAGTTGAATTTTCAATTGTTTATGTATTGCTGTTTAATAAGAACTGGATTTCTTACTGTTTGCTTTGATTCACTTTAGAATTCAGTTTGTGATCAGGGATCTACAAACAGAGCTGTGTTGGATAAACTAATAAAAGAAGAAAACGAAAATGACACTTCACCTTTTCATTTCACTGTGAATGACAGCCCAATCTTGTATTTGTAATGTGATGCTCCTCCCTATCTGTTAAAAAACCAGAAATTCTTTACTTAGGTGCTTTTGTGAATATGCTCCTAACAAGCAAATTTCGTACAAATGGAATCTGCTTCCAGCTTAGATCAACACAAGAAAATATTCAGCATGTTACCACGATTGAGACAAGATCATTTTGACTTAAAAGATTCAAATAATAAAATGAAAGTTGAAGTAGTAGCGGATCAACTCAGTTATTCAGTTGCAGCTTAAATTAAAATATGGATTTTTAACGATTTACCATCTTCAGCAGCGGACACTGCTGGAGTTGTCCAAAGAGTAGATTCATTATTTGAAAACCTTTGGAAGGAGTGCTGAAAGATGGAACATATTGAGTTTTGGTCAAACTCAAAGAACTTAGAGATTGGAAATTAATAGATAAGAAGAATGGAAAAAATATAACGGGGATATATAAGTTAAATACTATATAATGTATCTGTGGAACCATCTTCATAATGTAAGAATCAAATATTTTTCCTTACAATCATTCAATTAATATCCATTAGTATATTTTATGCCGCGAGACAACATAGAGTAGGTAATACAAATCCAACATGCCATCAGTTTATTGCAACACCGAAAACTATTGTTGTTAAAGGACTAACATCTTTTGCCTCTAATGAGAATTTTGAGAATGATAATTGTGAAAATCTGATTAATTCAAGATTTTTTACAGAAGAAGATATGTATATGTATATGTATATGATAAGCAGTAAACAGACCAATGAAATTGATGGATTGAAAATATTACTTTGCTCTCTTTCATCAAATTGGGAGACTCCTAAAACAACTGATGTTCTAAAATAGAAAATGTTGCATTGAGAAAAAAATCAATTTATCATTAGTCCTTACATCTCAAATATGTAGAAGTACTTAATCAATCAAATTATTTGTAGTTTTATTAGAATTTACAAAATAGTGCTATGAATTTTACTCAAATTATTTAGATCTTTTTATCATTTATAACTTTTTCGTTTTTATGAATGTAAACCATTGCTAAAAACTCTCTTTTTCGTGTATTAGATTCCGTTCCAAGAATTATTGAATATTAATGATTGAATTAATGTGTTTTTTTATATTTCAAGGTTCGTTAACGCAGTTCAATTTTTTTATCGTATTGATGACCTCTTGGTCTATTTTCTAAATACTGAGATGTTTGCCCTATGTAGACAGCGTCACAATTAGTACAAGGCACTTGATATATAATATTATTTCTTTTGTTTTTTGGTGATTTAGATTTCAATTTAGTTAAATGTTTGGATAACGTAGCATGTCCTTTATGACTTATACTAATATCATATTTATTTAAATAATTTGATAGTTGTTGGGAAACTACTGGCACATGTGGTAAGGAAAAATGTTTTGATATCTCATTTCTGTTCTGCTTTTTTATTTTGTAGTATCTGTTTATCCTTTTCTTGAATATGTTGCTTATCATTTTTCCGGATAATTATTTTCTTTAAATTCAATGTTACACACTATATATGTTGGTATTTTGTGATGCTCGTTTCAAAGGAATTGTTTTACGATGAGTAGCATGATTGGTACTGATTTCGATTAGTGTGGCAATAGATGAATAAAGTATAAATTTTTATGAAGTTCATACTAAATTGGAATTGTTCTGTTAGTCAACGTCGAGAAAGTTTGAGACGTCATTATCACACCAATAATAAAACTTCGGTATTATTCAAGAAAGGAGTTCATAATAGGTCTCTTTTATACTTTTCCATAGCAACAATCTTCCCAAAGCAATTTTTTGTAAGATCCAACTTAACTTTATCCAGTGATAAATGATTTATTCATTAAACTTTACAGTCAACTAGAATTTCAGATTAAGTTTCGGATCAGCTTAGAGTCACGATCAATAATTGCAGTGGCGTCCCTAATTTTTAATATCAGTATTCATGAGGCATTAAAAAATGAAAGAATAGTAGATAAAAATGGAATGTTTTGATTTTTAACAACTATTACGTCATGAATAAGCTTCACGAAGCCATAGCGTCCTAGTATCTTCCAATTGTTTTGATAAGATATAACAATTAACACATAAATTATAACTTCTTAGATAATCTCTTACTTTGCCATAGCATTTAATATAGTTAGCCATATAATTTGGGATGCTCGGCCTTCTACAACTATACAAACTGCAAAGCTTTAAAGACCAATATAATATTTGAAACTCTTCTCTATACTTTTATCGAGTTTCAAAAATATGTTCGTTAATTCCTTTTCCAAGATGTAAGCTGTTTTATTACTACCATCCCTATTCCATTTTAACACGTTGTATGTTTTTTATTAGTAGCGCCTACCAAGATATTTGCACAGCTAGGATTTATGAATCGATTTTTTCAAATAATTCACCTCTATTCTGGGGTATGTTGTGTTTTTTCTACTTCTACAAAATAAATAAAATTTATTCGATCCACGTCTTTGACGAAGCTCAGCAGAAGCCTATCAATCAAATCCTATTAAGAATGAATACAAGTAACTATTTTCTTTGAATTGGTTTCGAATTATATGGATAATTAGTGGAAGTGGATATGCTGGTGGCTTCAATATCCTTTCAGTTACCTTTCAGTTACACGATTAGGAACTACCAGAGGAGTGAGAAAAGTAATTCGACTAACTTATCATGAAGACAGAAGTATTTAAAAATGTTGGAATAGTTCCAGCCCTTTATTTACTTGGTATACGAGGAGTGTATAATAAATTTCCCACAAGACATTTTTCAAAATTTGTTTTTTTTATTGTTTTGATGAAATGAAAGATAAATTTTGACATTTCGACTTTTCTTTGAGTCTTTATCAAAATATCAAGTGCATAATTTTTCCACTATCACAATCTCCCTCATGGAGACTTCTTTTTCAAAAATAAACATTACTACTCTGAAGAGAACTGAAGAAAAAGTCAATCCTATTCATCGATCGTGTTCAGAGGATCATCAATGACCAATAAGCCTGTTTTCAGTATTTGTGGCTTTCTCTTTTCCCGTAATGAAATAAAAGTTCAAGAGGAAGCTATTTTAGAAGTATGGAGAACATTTCAGAAAGTAAAATTGACCTCTTTAAAGCTATATCCTTGAATACGTCTAGCGCTGCTAGCAAGAGTTTGAGTCGCTCGTACTTAGAACGTGTTATCATACGAGTGCTATTTGAGTTGTTTACAGATACTTAAAACATTGATCTTGTTCGAAAAATGGAAATAAATCATGAACATTTTAGTGCAATGTTTGTCTCGCTTCTCTCAGCTCTTCTACTACTCTACATCGATACTATGCGTAAACTGTTATTGTCATGTGATATACCGTGAGATTGAAACATACTTAGACATTCGAGCAAAATTTGATCGCGCATGAAATACTTCGAAGCAAGCTTTGTTTTTGGAATAACTGGACATGTCGCTACAGTTCAATTAGAGTAACGTAGAACGGTCAATTCTGAATGATATACCAGCATTTTTTTGCAAGAAATAATTGTTCGAAATAATCATGAGAACCAATCGCAGTAGATGAATCTTTTTCCACCGCGACAATGCGAGCTCTAATACATAAATGCAATCGAAAACCGTTTTGAACATTCGAAGCATCAAATTGATGAGTCATTTGTCGTTCCATCCCTTTTGAGCACCCATTGATTTCTTCTTATTTCCGCAGATCAAAAATAAATTGCGATGTCAACGTTTTTATACATCTGAAGAAGTGGTTTTAGCATTCAAATCACATATTTTGTATTGATCTTAATCGACAATATTTTGAAAAACAATAATGAATATTTGTTATTTGTATCTCAAAACTCATGATTTATGTCAGTTTGCTGAGTCATTAGAAAACAGGGTGGAACGGAGCGTACACTGAGTAGTTATGAGTACCGTTATAATGCCGTTTCTCTTTTAATATGTATTTCGGGAATTCTATTGATTTTTTTTTTCATGTAGGTTAGTCAGTACTAGTCGAACATCTTCTGTTAGTTGTACTCTACTCAATAGCACAATAAAATAATTGAAACTTAGTTTTTCGTGTTATAATAAACTTATATCTTCTGAGGTAGTTTACTAAAAGTTAGATATATTTCAAATTGTGTCATATAATCAGCAAAGGATTGATAAATATTTTTTTTCAGTGAGAGGTATCCAAATACAAAAAAAAATTTTAAATTGAAATTTCTTTGGGAACAAAATGAATTTGACTGAAAACTATCACCATCATTGTTTGTTCAAATTTCTTAGTGTTTTAATATTTTATGTAAAATTATGTTCAAAAACCAACAAAAAATTCATATAAAGAACGAAAGTGAATTTTTAACACCAAACGAAATTAAAGAAGCTGCTGAAGTTGACTTATTAAATTTATTGCCAGAAACATATTTAGTAGTCGTGAATATAGTATACGTATAATGAGTTA
Source organism: Diorhabda sublineata (assembly GCF_026230105.1). Lineage (NCBI taxonomy): Eukaryota > Metazoa > Arthropoda > Insecta > Coleoptera > Chrysomelidae > Diorhabda > Diorhabda sublineata. Next base: position 8,548,430 of record NC_079474.1, on the reverse strand, counting down.
ATGAACTTCACCTCGTGAATAATATATTCCACTATACACTCGTGAATAATATACTAATTATCCTTATTATGAATATGTGATCCACCAATTTTAAGAATAATTATTATTTTAAAGGAACCTAGTCCCTACAATATTACATATATGAAATTGGTCTATTGATTTTGAAGAAGCCATCCTCCATTTTTTATATTAACAATAACTGTTCGTCTTCCTTTTATCGCCATATTTTATATCAAATTTTATGCTATGGTTAAATCCTTCTATCATGGTTACTGGAAAAAATGCGAATGTTTTCAATGATAATATTTCATGCGTGTTTCGCGGACAAGGTCAAGGGGTTGGAAGTAATAAAAAATTATATTACTCTTCGAATCCCATTTTTATCCGACATTTCAGCTGGGAGATAAAATATCAGCGATTGCCTATTTATAGATGTGGTTATACCCTTATACATTTTTTACTCAATATCAATATTCCTTCTATATTCATCACATACTGAGATGTGCCAATTGAGTTGAGTTTCAAGGGATTATGTATAAAAGTATACATTTTTAGTTATTGAATTTTAAAGTATCTTATATGCTTTTGTATTGTATCTGTTTCATAGAATTGTTTCTATAACTATTTTCTCTTGATGTTTATATTTGAATATTCTCATATTCACATAATGCAGATAACCCTTTCATCCATACATTGGAGGAAGTGGATGTGAAAAAAAACGCTTCACAATTCGCAATTTAAGCCTATATGAAAATATATTTCCAGTGATAAGAACCTTATTAACAAATGGAAAAAATTAAAAAACAATATTGACAGAAAACAATCGAATTATTAAATTCCATTCAATTTCAAGTTATTTTTTGAGTTCTATTATCCTCTCAGAATGCCTTTGTGTATTGGCATTCCTTTATTAACTTATTAACTATAAAACTAATAGAATTGATGAGCTGAATTAATCAAAAATGGAAAAAAACTGAGGGAAACAAATGGAAAGTGGAAGTTAAAAATTCGTATTAGCACATATAGTGATTATTTGTCTAATAAGGAGAATTCCCTATATTTACAACCTTTTTATATCAGTACAAAATTCACTTTCATAAGATAACTATAAATATGTGTACATTACCTTAGACCTCCCAGTACTTTTTATTCTTTATCTGAATTATTCATTTAATAAATTCACGAAATATATATATATATATATATATATATATATATATATATATATATATATATATATATATACGGGTGCTACTGCCCGTAAACATTCAATTTTCATAAAACATAATTCTGACTAAATTATCATTTTTCATGATATTAAGTTCAAAAGCAGTGAGCGTAGGACTGAAACTCTCGAAACTGCTTCTGTTAGCCTCAACCTCATTCCATGTACAAAATGAACCTTTAGTCTCTTATTTGGTTATCACGTGTATACCTAGGTTATAAAACCAGACTAAACGTGACTATTAATGCCTTTGATGTTGTGGCAAAGCCATTGTCTGTTGCAGACTAACGGTTAAGTATGTAACTTCATTATTTGATAAGGCCCATTGTCCATCTGATATATAGTCTTCATTCTTATTACTTGCCTCACAATATCATATGTATTATAGACTTTGAGCTACCAAAACACAAATTGAAATGATTGACAGAAATATGACGGTAATAACTTTTTTCACTTTAGAAAGCTTTCCAGGTGGATTTATGTACAATTCATGCAGTTTGGACATTAATAAAAGTGAGAACTGATATTTTTTCGAGGTATTGCAATTTCTTGATTAAGGTGACTCCCCTGCAAGGGGATACAATAATAGAATTTTTCATATCATCACTCATTTTATTGGGCTAACCACATATTTACCCAATTTATCGGATTCAGGAGCTTTGAAACTGATATTTTGAAGATTCCTTTATAGTTCTAGTCAGCTGTTGAGTGCATGGAAGAGTTATACTTATCCTTAATCCATCACTAAATGAAAGAAGGGGCTATTGGCACACAGCACTTCCTTCTTTCCTGACCATAGGTATCTCAAACCTTTCATCATTTCAATATTTAGTATTTCTAATCCATAAATTTTGTGATATACCTGTTGTTCACATAACATCTATTGGAATAAATAGTATTTACAAAAAATGTAATATATTCTATTCATGTCCTTCGATTGTGGAAATACTCAATTTCAAGTTTTTCTTGAACCACGATTCACAAATTCTTACATCGTTGATTTATGTATACAACCGATATACAGGGGATATTTATGGTGATTTATAGTTGAACATCAATGTATCTGCTCTCATAAACTAGTTCATCCTTTACAGTGCTATTCATTATAAACTACTCACAGTTTTAATTTTTCTCTTCGTTCAAATAAAAAGTTTCAAATATAATTTGTTAGCTTTTAAGATTGAAATGAGTGAAAATGATATTTAAACGATCAACATGCAACTTTCAAGAAAGACGAAAAAATTTCAAATCGAATATTGAGTTCATTTAAATAATTTTTTCTTTGCTTCGGTATTATTTTTCCCAAGCACCATCACTTTCTAATCGTGTTGAGTACCTCAGCTATCGCTTGTTTGCTTTGGTCTCCTTTCATGTTTATTTTTCATTTCTCCAATTCCAGTATTCTGTTGAAAAATACACAATTAATATATTTTCACATTGCATTATGATGTGTACTATACATTTTTTGGATATTCCATCATGCAGTGTCCTAGTGTATACTGTTCTAGAGGTCTACCCAATAAATCTATCGTACCATACTTGATACTGGAAAAATGTAAATGCTCGTTGAAAGAACAATGGAAAATATATATATGTTTTATTTTATATCCTGAGTGATTTAAATTTACAAAAAAGGAATGGTTTACATCTTTTTGTTTCACTGAAGTCCTCTAGTGTGACTATTATTATGAAGAGTAAGTGAGAATTTCTTAGATTTCTTAGGAGAAGTGAAGATATCAAAAAACCTATGAGAGAAGAACGAATTATTGTGAAGACGAGCTTATATGAGAAACAAACCAGATAGATAGACATGGTATTTTGAACCATTATTTAATGGCAACGAAGAAAGTATAAAAAAGAGCTAAGAGGTAAAAATGATAAAAAAAAACTTTAACAGAAGAGAAAATATACACAATTATCAATGAACTGAAAAAAATCGACTCAATACACAGGAAAAAACTATATGATAATACCTGGAAACTTGAAAATCTCAATAAAATTATTCTGACCATTACAAGTAATAGAAATTTGATAGGCTTCTATTCATTATATGAATTTATAGTGGAAAAAGAACTGAGTCAAGGAGATATTCTCTCCACGAACCCCTTTAGTTTTTAAGTAAATCAATTGATCGACATAATAAATGGAAAATAGAATACGTATAAATACGCACACAACAGAGAATTCATGATGGTATACAAAGAGCCAAAAATATCAAGATTAGCGAGAGCATAAAGAATATGATCGTTTGTACACATCACTAGAACCCACAGAAAAGAATTGTTAGAGTGGTGCTGTGGAGAGCAGAAGGTAAGAAAAACAATAACAATTATTAATTGTGCATTGCATGAATAACATGTTCCTTAAATTATTCGGTACCACAGTCGAATTATCTTGTGTTGAAATTATGTTTCTTCCTGCCAATACAATTCCCATTGATGTATTGGTCGCAAATCCTGTGTTATTTTTGTATGACCACAGTTTCTGAACACTTCATTAGCTACTTCTGTCATGTGTGTTACGGATAGATCAACATACCCTTTAGCGACTTCCAGTTGCCATGTTTCTTTAGTGTCATCAATTCTTCCTCAGATTCAACTAAAAGTGTAGCAGCTGATTTTCAAAATGAGTAACCTCTATATTCATTAAAATGCATATTTTTCAATAACTACAGATCTCCTGCTTACATAATTCTCTGTTTCCTTAAGTTTCTAATGTTACCTGGCTGATTTGACATATTCGACAATTTCCTGCATTCGCAAATACAACAACTTTGACCATAAATTATTTCAAAAATCGTGTACTCGTGAAAATCACAGTTTTCTTGGAGTTGAACTTGCATTATTATTAGATCGTAACATACTTCTAATGATTGATGAATCCGACCATACTTTTGATGGCTTTTATTGTCGTGCCAATTTCGAAAAATGAGCCAATAAAACCGTCTTCAAGGAAGAACTGCGGGTTTTTTCATCTTGCATTTGATGAATCTTAAATGAGTGGGTTTTGTAAATTTGCCGCGATTTAGCTGGCAACAATTTTTGTAACACTACTTTGGCTACTTCTACTAATTCCGGTGGAGTCAATTAAAACTCGGAATCACACTGTTTCACTTACTATTGAAAATAACTGATCAATCACTTAATTCACAATATTTGAATCAAATGAAAAAATTGAATTGACAACGTTTTGATTACTTTAAAAGTTTCCTTAGCAACGGAGGTCTAATTGTCGCTATAAGGATAATGGACCTACTAATTTCAAAATTTGATTATCACATCGATAATTTTCTGACTTGAATGTTGTAATAATTTAATGTTTCAATAATCAATCGTTTTTCCCGTCACACAAACAAATTGTGTATTAGAAAAATATTAGATTTTAGCTTTCGGCCTTTTGGCAACCTCAAGATAAAATCTAGCAATTTTTCCCTTGTATAATGAATAACTATTTGGCTTGTGTCGTGTAACCATAAAAACATAATGCACCACATGGCAGTATGGGAGCAGTGAACAAGTACTTGAACCGTAGAAAAAATCCTAACGTATGGTTGAGTTGTGGTAAAATATAATAGTTTTGATCAGGTGTTCGTATGGATAAAATCTTGTAAAAAGGTATTTAACGTTCGGTTTTCAAATTAAAAATGGCTTAGTACTCAGGGAAATAATGAATAAAGCTTCTGATGTAGGTAACATCAAGAAATTTCTAAATTAATTTTTTTAAAAAGCCGGGAAAGTTACTGAATAGTAAAGGCCGTACTCGTTCGAGATAACGATTTTTTTCATTATTTTAGACAAGTTACACGAAATTTATAGTTAAAAACGTGTGTTATATCTAAGAGACTTGCTATAATAATAATTGTAGTATTAGATTTAAGAAATTATTGTCTGATCGACTTTCATTCGCTCGATATGTAAATCTGACATATGGTTCCAATATAGGAAATGCAGGTGAATACTTTGCAGCAAAACCAAGTGTGATTCTCCGATTTTTGTGTCCTCGATAGGAGATATCGAAGAAACTATAACAATTCAAAATGCCGAATAAACAAAGTATGAACACTCTTTGAAGTATCAGATTTTTTATATTTGTTTTCGAGGTTTCGATTTAAAAAATATGTGAATGGAGAGTAAACAAGAATATTGCTATACATTTAGGAGCATTTATAATGAAATACATCTTAGAACTTTTCAGTGCACTGAAGGCTCAATCAAATTAACTCAACCTATTTTTAACATGCTTTCATTCGCTTCACCTGCATGTGGGTTTTTTGGATTTTTTTCTTTGTAACTCTCCTTCGCATCAAGAGGAAGTGGCTTAATCAATGAAAATTTCTCACGACAAAGGATTCAAACCTCCACTCCTTGTGTTGGAAATTAAGCACTTCGGCAACCTTACTAACTACACACTACACCGTTACGGCTGGATACAAGTTTCGAGGAGATTTAGGTATATAAACAGCGAAGTAATTATACCAAAAACCAAAAAACCAAAAAAGACCCTTTCATAGTATATAAGTAGAAAATAAATATATTTTGGAAAAATTGGATAACACGCTTTAAGACGTATGAAACTAAGAAGTTAAGATTATTTTTTTGAATAAAAATAAAATAATAATAAATAATAAAATAATAATAATTGAGAAATACTAGTATGATAGTAAAAAAAAGTGTGGGGCCTTATTTCATATTTCTTGTAAATCGAGCGTTTCACGCTTTTTTCTTCGCAATAATACTAGTATTTTCCACCACTAAACATTCGTGGGCTCATGAAGAGCAACTTTTCAAAAGATCACTTAAGCAAATTCATGGTTAACGATTCTATAAAGGACTTACAGACAAATTTTCATTTTTATATAATAATATATAGAAGATGAACCAATATTTCTGTACATTTTTCTTAATATCCATACTTTTTTGAAAGTATGTTGTTTAAACTTGACCTATATCTAGCTTCCTTCTGCTTTTTCTGTTAATCTTATGATAATTGGCTTTTTAGAGGCTATTAATTCTTGATTATTTTTATGTTTTCTTAAACATAGATATATATCTGTGATCGTGATATTTTTGTTTTGTAAAACGTAGGTGTTCATGTCGATCGTTGTGAAGCGCTTTTTAAAAAATGAATATGTTCGAAAAGCAGTTGATTGTTGTTGAAAATTTTACAATTCGAACAGAAAGTGCAAAAATGAAGAATGTTCATTTGAAAGGCATATTGTATGTATTCGAATGAAAATTCAGGTAATAATCAATGGGAAATTACGGGTAAAGATAATTCCGATCATTTCGGAATAATTGGATTGGATTGAAAATAACTGAAATTATTTTTAAAATGAGAGAAATTTATTATAAAATAGTGCCACTGTGATTCCAATGAATTTCAGATTTTGCCGTTACAGCTCATGATAATTTGAATTCAAACAAAAACAGCGAACAAATTCACATTGAATATAACATAATTCATCGAAACTTGAATGTACCACTTCGTGCCAACGAAGGTTTCTTCGTTGGCTCATTCACAACATTGTTAAAGATCATGACATTGATATATCGATATGCACGTTCGTTACCTTTTCTATTTCTATCCTTCACCATAATTTTTATATCTCGAACTTAATTTTTATAACCATCTTCTCAATGAGTCTTTTATTAAATATTTTAGATAGAATTTCAATTGATATTTGTTAGAATCTCGTTAATTTAGTAAGTATTTTCAAAAAGAACTTTTCTTCTATACTTTCATCATATCCAAGAAATTTCAATGTGATGTAACGTAACGTATTCAAATTCCTGCCTATATTTCAGTTGATATAATGTATTGCTTGACCTAGTTCACAGAATTTGATTTGTTATCATGTTATTCTTGTTTGACCCTATTCTTGTCAGAGATTTTCAAAGATAGATGCTAAGATTTAGAAGTATCAGAAATTCTCAACTGAAACTTCTAATGTTGATATAATTAATTTTATAAATGGAAATTCCAGTGACGATAGGTTAATAAGACAGCAAGTGAAGTTGAATTCATTTCAAAATTCATTGAATCAGAAATATCCTAAACACCAAGTTTCGTGATTAAGATTCATTTACAAATCACAGAAATGGAACATATCAAATAATTTATTTCAAAGAAAACCACGATCCATTGAAGATAAAATTGGATTTCTTGTATGTATAGTCGAACCATAAATTATTGGGAGTTCACTACTACTTTAGAACCCTTGGCATGACCAAACAAAAGACAAAAAGATCTATATTTGCGAAAGTTATAAACAAGCAATAAATTTAGTTAAACAAATTAAAACACACGCGCTAGTATTATTGTAAAATAGCGTCTAGTGCTTTGTTCCATTTTTCTCGTACATGGAGCGTCCAACGCTTTTTTCAGGATAATACTAGTATTTTCCATTGATTACTGTCTAAAGCTAATTTTAAAAACTATTTTCAACCGTTCGGTTTGATGTGCTTCAAAAGCGAGATTTTGAGATTTTTGCTTATATAACTACATCGTGTAAAACATTGTCGCAGTTCTAGATATGAAATTTCGATTTATTAAGCCAATTGCTCTTAGTTCAATGAGAATTAAAAACAAGCTCACAAATAAATAAACCCACATACAGGTGAAGCTAATATAAGCGTGCTAAAAATAAATTATAGATTGTTAATTATGTTTGAGAACTATGAACATCCCTTCACACTTTCACAGACCTAGTATTACTAACAATAAGTTTTTTTATACAGCGATTCTCAAAAAATTCTATATAAAAGAAAGAAGTCTATCTCTATTAACAATAAAACAACGTTTTCAATGAAAATGTTTGAAAAAAATACCAAACATACTTTTCTTGTGTCACTTACAACCTCATTTCAGATTCAAATCTTCAGCTCAATTATTACGTGAGATATGGCTATTTTTGAATTACATAAAAATGAGCTCATATTGATTATACACAGCTATGATAAACGAGTACATACAATTCATAGAATGTACAAACATTCATTTTTGAAAAAAATAGAAAGACAAGTCACAAAAAAAAACAGAGAATTGAAGAAAACAAAATAATCACATTTTGAGAGACCACCAACTTTTAGAAACATTGTAAGCTGCAAATTACAGTTATATTTTCATCTGAGGCAACGTTGTGTTGAAATGTGTCCCTAAAAACTTTTGCTCAGATAGGAATTGCTAGGGGAAGATTTATTGGTCCGTATTTCTTCCGCGGGAATGACCAATATTTGGAACATCTTCATATTACAATGTTTCCGGACTTAATCACATTTAAAAATCCAAAGAATGGATAATCGGTCTTCGCTTCGCCTATGCGTTATAGTAAACGGGATTCAATTTGGACAATTGCTGTGAGAAATAGTTTTTGGTTTAATAGGCTGTTGCTGTTGAACTTTTTTATGTTTTCAAAAATTAATATTGTACGTTTAATGAGTGTTATGCATTACTTATAACACTATATATGTCGAGGGCAGTTATTCTATTTGTTTTTATGTTTTAAATTGTTATAAGTTTTCAATTGATGGGTCACTGTGATAAAAATTATAAGGTAATAAATTTCTAACACGCGATATTTTATTATTGCTGTCATGTACTATCCAATGATACAATGAAAAATGAAACTTTTGTAAATTCGAAAACAGACATTCATGCATCTAGATCATAGTATTCAAATGGAATGCACATGACAATCATCGTTAATAGATTCTGCATAAACGTTGTTCTAGTTCGTGGAACGACTATTTTGCGACATTGAAATGGAGTTTCAGGCTCATATATATATTATTCCATTACTATACTAGCCTATTTACATTGTCGATATTCCTTTTAATAAATTATTTTGTTAACATATATTTGTTGCCTAGAGAAAACGATAGAGATTATTTTCAAAAATGGTTCGTTATTCTATATAATGTACCAATATACTGTAATTTTTTTTATTTACACTCTCTCTATTCGTGGGGTGAGTTCATAAACAGTGTGTCTCTTATGTTCTCAAATTATTTAATTACTCTACACCACACTACTACAACTTATAATAATTGACTTGAACTATAAAATTTATTTAAATTCTTTGGTTACTTATCTAATTCGTTCCGTCCACTATGATCATTTATTTCAAACTTACTAACTGCGTTACACAAACTCGTTAATGAATTCAAAACTGAGCTATCACGAATGTACGAAAATAAAGAAACAAAATAAATGAATAAAAAGACCTTTCTAGCAATTAGTTCAAAACAATGTAAACAAATCGCCAGCTAAGATAAAAAATTATTTAAAAAAAACATCAAACAGACCATGTCGCCAAATCTTAGAATTCAATTATACCCGGACAGAATCAGCTACATGTTAGGGATGAGTTCTTTCCTTAGATGGAACTTCCTCCCGGAGCCTATGGATAGGTAGTCTGAATCGGCAACTGGACCCATTCTGCACTTTCCGGTTATGTGGAAATAACAGGGCACCGTCTTCACCATGTACTGATGATGGGGTGGATAGCTTTAAATTAATATATTAACCCTGGTATCTTGAAATATCACCTCTACCATGTTCCTAACTACTTGCCAATTCAGCTGGTTAATCTTTTTGTTGGTCATAGCCAGTTTCACACGTTAGCTTCCAACACATGGTCGCGGAGGCTTTGAAACGTGTCCCATACATCGTGGTAGGTGGATTGATCTTGAAAATCATTTTTAATTAGCAGGTAGAAGACGTACCGTGATTCGTATTGGATTCTCGGGGTCTTTACGGGGACTGGGATCTGTTATTTAAGTTTCTCTAACTGACCAAACTTCTTCCAGATGATGGTTGCTAATACTCCCGCGTTCTTGATACGAGATGTTACAGACTAGCGAATAGTTTTATGGCAGAGCGAACAAATCTTCTTGTTGTTTTGTAGTGACTCCATATCTAGCTTTACCGAGACCTCCCTAGGCACCCATAAATTCTACGAAGGAAGGATCAGGTTCCTCTCGCAAATTGTTCACCCCTTACTGTATGTTATGGTTTTCTTCGAATGACGCTAGACGATTTTGGTAAATTACTTTTAGTCTGCTTCGCATGCTTGTCTAGATAAGCAGTCGGCATTTCGGCGGCAGACACCGGCTCGATTTTTTTACTATTGAATTGAAGGCGATCAATGAATCTAGCAATCTAGAACTTCTAAAGTTCTGCAAGGTCAATTCGGATAAGGACTTTTTTTCCAGAGAAATTCTTTTTCATTTCATTTCATTCATTTTTAAAGTTGAAATATCGTTTTTCAAAGAAGAAATCTAGGAGGTGGAAGCTTTGTCTTTGAATAAATTATTTACTGGATCTGTACCATCACTTACCAGTGCCACTTTGAGTATTTCCATAAATCTGCTCTTCTTACCGGACGTTTCCAGCTCGGGATTCTCCATTTCGGCTTTCTCAGTTCCGCTTCTTTCAGATCACCTTGTCACTATGCATTCACAATACCTGAACCCAATGTAATGTTTTTCCTATCTATTCACACTGTTTCTATTCGTGGACCAAATTTATAAACACTGTCTTCTATGTTCTTAATTCACTTGAGACCTTTACAGTATACTTAACTCATTCATAATAATTAACTTAGTATCACTTATATACACTTATATACTTTTTATTATACTTTTCTATTGCGTTCTGTTCAGTATGAAATAACCAACCACGCTGTACAAATTCATTTTTATATCCAAAACGAAATTCTAAGAAATTTTAGAAAATGAAGAAAAGGGACAATTGAATCAGAAACTTTCTTAGAAATTAGTCTTTCAATGTAAAAGAATCGTCTGCTATGATGAAAAATTATATAATAAAAATATCAAACGCCCCGCGACTTCGCCAAATATTAGAATTCCATTATAACCGGACAGGGCCGAATTCATATCGGGGACGAGTTCGTAACAATATAGATTGTTCTTGAAGTAATGTAACTGTTAAGCTTAGAACAAAAAAAAACACTATGCAACTTATGAACTTACCGTTTGGTAAGCATATCCTATTTTTAAAATTGTGAAATATTTCACTCTCACTTCACTCACCCCACATATATTTATTTAGAAAATAATCAAACTTAGTAATAATATTATAAAGGTCGGTCGAATTGGTACTTAAAAAAGAGTCTTTCGGTAACTGTTCAGCCCCAAAGGAGAACTTATTCATCCTTTTCTGATTGAAGTAACTTTCAATTAATATTTTTTGTAATTATGTACATCACTTAGTGGTGAAAGAACAACTTTTTTAATAATAAGAGTTTATGATGATCGTAAAAAAACCATATGATGAGGTTTAATGATACATATCCAAATCGGAAACGAATTACCAAAACACTAATTTGGAAGAATGTAAAATTTTTTGAAAAATTTCTCTAGAACTGGCTGAATATTAACCGTACCTAATGAGGAAGCTTGAACTTGAAAGTTATCTAGAAAACTGCTCAATAATATTATTTTAGTGGCGGCTATGTCTGTAAGATTATCAAAATGACGTTTCGATGGAGTTTGAGTAGCGCAGTTTAGTTCAGTTTATAATAAATAGCTGAGTAAAATGAAGGAACTAGCAGATTGATAGTGATAAGTGAATTATTTTAGGTTGGGTAGGGAGTGTTTATGTTAATCAAGAACTTTAAGAGGCGTGTCTATTAACTCACACCTGTTCAACTGAGTATAAAAAAAGTTTATAGCATACTGTCTGTGGTATTATATAATGAAGTAGGCAAAGCAACACACGTAGAAATATACCTCACGATACTTATTTACATGAATAAATTGTAAAACTTTAACAAAAAAAGTTTTTTGCAATACATCAGCATAAAATATTTATACAGAGCAAAATCGACGCACGAGTAAAACTTAACCGCACTCCAAAAATGTTCGTAAACGACTACTGTTGAATCGTATGCAACACCTCAAACCGTTAGAAGATTCCTACTTTTTATTCATACCTGTGCTAGGACCTATGAAACGTAAAGTAAGGAATATAAAAGTACATTACAGGTACTGGTAACAGCAATAGACCTTCTACGAATTGTTACTCCTAAAAGAAAAGAGTACCTAGTAGAGTACCTATTACACGTTCTGATATTTTTTCACAGTATCCTTCACAATGCCTTAGAGGAAATCTGCGTCAAAGATACAGAAAAGTGATGTTTCAATAAGATTGAGAAAAATCTATCGCATTATGTATCATTTTAAATGTACTTCTAATGAAATCTACAGATGTCCAATAAGGGCTCTCACTCTAACCCACAGGTTTCCATATCACTGTCTTACTTGCACTCGCACGGACACGTTTTTCGCTCTGGCAGAATGTTTGTGATGGATTTTCATTCTGGCATTGTATATTATCAAACGTTTATTTATTTTATTCATTCTGTTGAAATTTGAAGGCTGACGAAATGACATGGATTTTTTCATAACTATTCATATCGTTCTGTCAATAATTAGGAGAGATGTAAATGATCTGATTTATTACACACTACCTCACACTCACCACACGTCCTTCACACATTTCTGATCAGACTCTATTCGCGGACTAACAAGTTAAGAAGATGCTTCAAAAGTTCTAGGCTTTTCGGAAACAGTTTGCGGACTGTCACAAACAGACCAAGTTCGAATTCTGTTTTTGTCTTGTTAGCTTGGTGGAAACACGGCTTTAGAGAAAGATATAAACTACACTTATGCCAATACTTTCAAGCTGCATCATACTCGGAGTCAAAATCTAATTTCGCTTAAAACAATTTTAATAGATAAACCGGTGAAATTAACTTGTTTGGCAAGTGAATGATGAACAAATAAAGTAGTTTTACAGAAAAATATATATTTTCTCAATGATTACGAAGCTACCCCACTGTATAATATTTGGAGAGTAAATAAAGGAAAAAGGTTTTCGTGAGTTTTCAAAAGATTGAACAGTTTTTGCTAGAACCCAATTATTTTTTTTTTCTCAATTTATATTGAATCTTACATTTTTTATCGGTACTCAAAAATTCAACAACATAACTTTCTGGTACAGGATAAACATCTAATTGGATAGGCCTATAAAATCGTTGTACACATACTGTGTAGATAAAATTATGTTTTTTTGTACTAATATAGTTGCACAAGAAAAAGTCGACAAAATATTTTAGAAATGGAAAAATAAAGTGAATCGGGCAATAGAATAGAAAATAATATAGTTGTTTTTAAAATCGCTTTCACAGCACTTTTCAACAGACATGTGTATCATTGCAAAAGAAAAAGATTGTATATTGAGACTCAGATGTCAGTATAATCACAAAAACTTTTTTAAAAAACTAGTCACCTCATTCATCAATTGATTGAAAAAAACTCATTCATCTTATTTCCCTTCCTAGATAACAAGTGAATGATCAAGAGACAGCAATAATTCAATTAAGGATTTGTGTGCATCGATTATGTTATAAAATGGGATTTAACATGAATCTTCAACAAATCATTTTACTCTATATACTCGTATTATAACTAAAAATATATCTCCAAGTGAACAACATTTTTTGTGAAAAATATATTACAGATTACGTAATATTTGTCAAATACAAGTTGGATATGGTTATGTTATAATAACAGGAAAAATCACAAATCTGCTAGAAATTTAGTAAGTAAACTATCAGATGTGACTAAAACAAAGACTATTATCTCTACAGCTTATTGGAGAAAATAATGCTCATAAGATTTGACGAAATTTTTGTAAAAATGCATGATATGTTAACATCAATATAATTCTATGAAAAAGCAGGCAATAATAGACCAAGTGCATTAAATACAAAAGTTCTAGTAGAAGACAGCCAGCGGTATTCCTGGATATGTTCTTGATTACGTTTCATATGACGTACGCAGACATGAGTCTAAATAAAAGTAGAACGAGCTGTTGAATTTCATTTGAGTGTAAAAAGGTTTTATATTAGATTCGAATATAAATATTCAGAAGATCGATAAAGTATATCACAAGGCAGTATTCTGGACTGTCTCCCACATACTTTTGTTATACTAGTGAGGAAACAAACTACAGTAGCCATATTTTAAGATAACACATGTGTACTAGCAGTTGGTGGAACAGAACAAGGAAATAACTTCAAGATACATTGAATTGAGTTAATACTATGATGAAAAGCTGAATTATTAGACTTAATAAGAATAAATATTACTTGTAAATGAACATACCACTTGAATGCTTATGCGCGTGTCGTGTCATATTTCATTGATAAGACGTTAAATCGGCATATTCAGTTGAAAATTCTGCAAATATATATCTTCATCTAAATATTCGACATGTTCATTTCAACATATCGGCTGTCCTGCTCATACTACACGGAGGATTACTGTTTGTTTAAATAATCAGTTTGGCGAAAAATGATTTGGGAGCATGAGTGTAATAAATTGGACTGCTAGATTCACAGATCTCACACTTTTTTTAATATGGGAATAAGGATAAAACAAATAGGTTATCAATAACATTACAATAAAATTTATATATGTAGTAAACGATTGACAAAATTTTTGAAATCTTCATGATTAAATTGAAATTACTATCGATTCGTAGTTTTGCACCTAGGCGAAGATTATGTAGATGAATTTTAATTTGACATAAACGACCCAGATCAGAAAAATGATAACTTATATAAGGTAACATTTTTTCTCTAAATAATTTAACTACTTGACTATCATTTCTACAGAGTATCACAGTTTATAACAGCGTTATACAAAAAAAATACATGATAAATTTAGATGTACCTAACTTAAACAATCAACGTGTAATATAAATTTGTTTATCCAAATTATTTCCCTTCAAAACTTGCTAGAGATAATAGTAGGTGAGTTAAAATGTTAAAATTCATCATAATTTTTAGTAAAGTAAAATCAAGTCCAAGAGCCCCAACCATAAAAGTAGGTTCTGAAAAAAAAACAGAAACATTTTTTTTAATATGTTCAGGGGTGTTCCCTGAATGTAAATCCAAGTAGGTGTCATGGGGGGCGGCTTCACTTCAGCCGCCATCTTGAAAAACACGTTTTATTAAATATCTGGCGAACCGCTCATCATACGACAAAAATTGTTAGGATCATTATTGTAGATAATAATATCTGCCATCTTTTTTATTTGAAACTTTTTTTGTTTAATGCAAAGGTTTCTAATTATAACGCTCCAAACTTTTTTCAATATGGTTTTTGCTCAATATTTAGTTAACAGTTAATGATAAATTAAAAATGTAGAGCACTAAATTTTCTATGAATTTCATTGGAAACCTATGCGTTATGCAAAACAAGTTTCAAATAAAAAAGATGGAGAATATTATTATCTACAGTAATGATTCCCACAATTTTTGTCGTACGATGCGCGGTTTGTGAGATAGTTGATAAAACGTATTTTTCAAGATGGCGGCTGAAGTGAAGCCCCCCCCATGACGCCCACTTGGATTTACATTTAGGACATACCCCTGAACGTATTCATAAAAAATTACCTGTTCCCGTACGTTTTTTAGAAAAAAAATCCGGCTCTTAGCCTAAAATATGTAATTTTTTCTTATCAAAGTTATCCTATAATCATGATTTCTCTACACCTATGATTGGTCTATTTGTTCTTCCCTTGAACCCGAAAAGGTTTATTTTTGAAATATGAGTCACTCTACAAATTTGCCTTATTCTATCAATAAAATACCAAAGTATATACATTTGAAAATACGAGTGGCTATTAAGAACGAGACTAGGGTCAAATGTTATCGACTGTCAGCTGTTTAGCCTGAATACCGTGTCTGTAGACAAACCAGTATAGCCGTTGCCTTTGTTTGTATAGGGGCTACGTCGATTTTTTCATTTTCTCGTAAAGATCGACGTGAAAATGGAGAGACGAATAGTGAAATTCCACATTACATTTTAAAAAGGGGCAACTAAAACTTATAATTTATGGAAAAAAGTGAATTGGAATAGGATATTATATGAGAAATTCAACATGCAAAATGTGTATGCAAAATTGGTGTCTAGAATACTCACATACGAATAACAAGAATCTCACAAAATTATTTGTATGAATGCAATTAAAAATTACTGAAACTCATTAGAACAGGTTATAACGTATGACGAATCAAATCAAAGGAACAAAATTTGAGTTTGTGGAAGCTGTGAAAGAAAAACCGGCGCGCATCATGAAAGAACTGTTTTGAATTAGCAAAGAACCACATGAAACAATGTAGGGATGAAGTAAGGGTTTTTATTGATGGCGATATTGAATATGTATACATAATATAAAAACAGAATTTTTATAGCACCGGGGTGGTTATTTAAAAGCGACACCTCGTATATTCCGAGCTTCCAAATACCTATGTATTTATCATAAAAAGAATTCATTATTAGATAATTATGGTATTTTGAATTTTATGTAAAATAATGAACTCAAGAAGAGTTGGGTATTCTATATTCTTTTTCGAAATCCAATATTTGTTATCAACTGATTCATTAATCACAATCTAATAAATTGGAAATATTCAATCAGTTTTTTAATAATATAGTTTTGAAACTTCGCAATAAATGGAAAAGACAATCTACAACATGAAATCAATTTAAACGTGAAACCCTTTAACATCCGTCTTAAGTTGTCTTTATTCCTCTCAAAAGTTTCTTAGAAACAAAGAAACCTTTTTCTAAACTCAAACAATAAAAATTGTCCGAATTTGCATAGTACAGCCTCCAAAGATTTGGTTGTTGACAAGACGTGATCGAAGCCCGAATAAAAGGAGGAAACGATTTCTCAAGTAATGCTGAGTCCAGTTATTTGTTCCGGCTTTCCATTACAAAAC
Organism: Diorhabda sublineata; assembly: GCF_026230105.1. Taxonomy (NCBI): domain Eukaryota; kingdom Metazoa; phylum Arthropoda; class Insecta; order Coleoptera; family Chrysomelidae; genus Diorhabda; species Diorhabda sublineata. Next base: position 8,531,388 of record NC_079474.1, on the reverse strand, counting down.
AAGAAGTGCTTCTCTGTCTTATATTTTATTGTCATAATTCGTTGAATCATCAGAAATCATTGTTGATTCTCAATTTTCAGAAGTGAAAATTTGAATTAAAATAAATATCTGTATAGAATTTGAAAAGCTCTGTAATGATTTATTTGATTTTGATTATTGTTCTCTATTGAAACAGTTCATTTTTGTTTAGATGCAATTGAATTTATCAATTCATTGAAAATATATATTTGTTGAAAATGCCAACGAATGGTGTGAATATATCTTTTATAAATTTGAGAATTTTGACTAAGTTTGTACTTTACAATCAATATAGTGAGTAAAAATTAGCGTGCATATGCATATGCATGAAAGATGATATAATTTTTCATGAATACCGTTATTTAGCCAGAAAATCTGTGAAAATTGTTTACCAAGCAAGAGCTACGTGGAGTCAAAATCTTAGAAACAGAATACTGTTTCTGGTTACTAGCGAACAAATTTCATACTTTCAAGTTTTCTCTATGTATGCTTTCATTTGCCTTTTGAAAGTTTTTTAGTTTGTAATGAAAGAAACAACAATTTGATAGATTTTAATTTCATTTATATCTGAAGTACTTATTATGACGAACTGGTTTACTGGCGTAGATCATGATGCCTGTCCTGTTCTATTATGGTAATAGAATATAAAGTTTGTCATATGCGGCTTCCTTTTTGTATATACAGGGTGATTGATGAGAGCGATAACAGTCAGTTCCTCCTTTGTTCTTTGAGGTATCAATTTGAACATTCGACCAATTATAGCCATCTCAAGTCTTCATCTTTCAAAATTATTCACAATCTTACAAGGTGTTCCAGAATGCTGTACCATTCTTTTTAAATGAAACATATTTTATTGCATATTCTTCACGCTAAAAAATGTATTAAGCCGCTAAATCAAGAAAACAATAATGTACCTATTTTCATGTCATGTCATTTCAAATATCTGTTCCTGACAGATAAATCACTGCTAACTCACGATTAATTGTCAAAGGATTAGATAAAGGTGCATATCTTAAGAACTAATAATTTTAGATATAGGAAATACTTCATGAAAAATATATTTAGTAGTAGTATTTTTGATACTCACATAAAATACAGAGAAAATAATGTATTAGAATTCCGATTCACCCTACATCAGATTCAATGAATATTAACTTGATAAATAATTTTCCAAAATTTTCACTACTATTCGAATTCTTTGGCTACAACTAATCTTCATTAGTGAATGTATTATTGTAATTGGGAAGGAAATGATATGGTACAGCTTATAAGATTGAGAATATTTTTTAAATAAATAATAATGGCTATAATCTCCGAAATTTACAAATTGATATCACAAAGAATAAAGGAGTCACTGAACTTTATCACACCAATAATTCACCCTATGGCAGCAATCTATTGATATTGTTTTTTATAACTTATTTATAGTATGTTATGGCCGTTTTTATAGACTCAATTTATCTAGGAAGGCATTTTTGTTTGTTTACATTCTGGAATCGAATTATAGAGAAATCTGTTTTGCGTAAATATGCGCTTGTTTATTAGCGGGAGTCAGTAAATAATTTGATGTCATCCCGAACCATTCCGAATAGACAAGTAAACGGTGTGATGTAATAATATAATTTATTAAGAATTATATTAGTATACTTAAAGTGAGCCTAAGTAAATTAAGTGAATAAGCATGAAACATTGTTTATAAATTCAATCCACAGTTTAAAAACCGCTTGAATAAATTCAAAGAAAAACATTTCAATTACATAAGTGTACTAAATGTGATTGTATAAATAAATTGAGGAAGCAAGGAAATTGTGATAAATTCACTTCATAGTTAAAAACCGTCTGAATGAATTAGAAGAAAATATATGACAATCCTGCTTTCCCCCAGCATCAATCACAATCAAACATCACGGTAGTCAATGAGGTTGAAGTAACCTTGATTGATCTGTCTCCAGAGTTTGAAAAAGTTCTGTCTGAGAGTCTTTTTAAAATAATTTTAGAAAGTCAATATTAGTTGATCCCAATAATGCTTGAAGGGATTGAGGTAGTGCTAAATTCCTGATACCGTGAAAGCAATATCATTTAACAACTGGAAAGCCACATAAGACAAATATGTGTCTAGTAAGATTGTTGAGAAAGTGATGGCGAGATGCTGCGTACAGGGTGGAGTTTCAAGCTAAACCCTATGCTGTCTGGTTTCACAACTTAATTTCTAATTTAAACAAAGTAGTATATTAAGGCTTATACTGACGACTTCGATATTCGTAGCTCAGGAAAGAACGTTACCGCTCTGCGAAATTCCATGATGAGGAGCTTGTGTCATCTAGATCACTGGTGTCATTCTGAAGAGCTTAAGATTAACTAAAAACGGATTTGTTTAGCTCAGATAGCAGAGCTATTTTGAAAATTACAGCAGAATTTGTGTCCTCTAGGCTTGAGTTGTTTGAGTGCCTAGTCACTCGGGTGACAACGGTGACTATTTGCTCACCAGACAAAACCACCAGTGGAAACATTCGTGCTATAACGAAAGTACTATCATATCATTAATAGCTATGCTCACAGAACAATCTCCACTGCTATGGATAGGTACATTTCACATGAGGTAATTTAAAACACACATAGATGTGCTTGTCTGCTTTTTTCTTTTAGGAATGTAGTGGTGAATTTACGTTTTATCGACAGTCATAAATTGACGAAAAAGAAATTGACTTATTTAGCTTGAACGGCGTCAAGAAGACTTAGGAATTAGGAATCATTTGAATGCACTTGAATGTACTTTTGGTTCAGCATGAGTGAATGTAGCACCCAACTCGCTCATGGTCTATTCAATATTCAAAATTGGATGTGGTCTTATTGTTTTTCAAAGTATTCTCCAATAAGATCAATACATTTTTGCATGCGTTTGAAACAATTGTTAGAGCATGTTTTCCATTCCAATTGAAGTACCTCGAAAACATGTAAATTGAACTTATTAACCGCTTCTTCAGGTGTAGGAAAACGTTGAACTCGCTATTAATTCTTGACCTACTGGACTAAGAAGGAATCATTGGGTACTAAACCAAGACTGAACGGCGGATGACTCATCAAATCGATGTTTTGACTGTTCGAAAACGTTTTTGTTCGTACTGATGTGTGAGAGCTGGAATTGTGGTGCTGGTCAATAATTCATCTGATTTTTTCGAACATCTCTGGCAAACAAATGTACTATTCAGAATTCACCGTTGTACGTTACTCTCATGGAACGTTGGCGACTAACGTATCCGGTTATTTAGAAAAAGCAGGCGACCATTTGCGTCGAAGTGCTTCGTGCGCGAACAACTCTTGTTGAATTTGGCTCTTCTTGCAAGATATCTTTAGGTTGAGGTTGTTACCAAGCTACGATGGTCGAGTTATAGGAAACTCAACCGAACATTGTAAAATCATTTCAAGCCGTCTGTTATCCAGACTATGAAACTATTTCAGGCACTGATAAAAGTACTGAAAATTCATTATGATTCATGGGAAGTCAAATTTTTGAAGACGTTGAACGGACAAGTTATTGTGAAAGATATTGGTACTGATAAACTTTAATGACGTTATAAAAAAAAAGATTTTTACCATACCTAGTACGAAGAGTCTTGAAACCGTAAAATATGGAAGATGAACTCATTACAATGATTCAAATTTTTTCTCTCACAATTTTCTCATGAGATGAAGCTCTTACTATTGTACCGTATTTGGCATCTTTTGCATAAATTTGAAACAAATTCAAAACATTATATCGGAATAATTTAAAAAAAAAACTTTTATTGGCTGAATCCATAAATTCATTTGAATCATTAACTTCGAGTCTAATTGAAATAGATAACATTAATCAATTGAACCGTCTAATTTAATCGTAATTTGCAGAAATACTTTAAAATAGCTTACCTCAATCATTCACACTTCTTCCTCTTCTTCCCTAACAAATTTCCGAAATCCAATCTGGCACAATCAAATTATAAATGTCTTCTAACTGTAATTTATTCAATTATTCAACTTGTATATTGTGATCCCAAAAATATAAAATCCCGAGCGCGTCCTCGTACAAATAGGTCTGCCTGATATTCTACGAAAGACCGGTCCTAATGAAAATGTTGGTTGTTAAACACTCTGGGAATACAAACAATTCTTAAATACATTTGGAGCTCTTAGAACGTGTTTTCGTTTAAATTTATCTACCGACAGAAAAATGGAACAAGGTATAAAATTCTTCGGAATAAAATTAATTTAAAGTGAGTTATGATATAATCAAAATAAAATGATTAAAAGGAACATATTTAGACAGAATGTTACTAAATTCAGAAATATAAAGTATATGATATGAAAACTGGGAAATTATTGATGACCTTAATGTACATTTTCATGATAATTGACGTTTTGAATATCAGAAAACAAAAACAAGTAGTAATGAGAAAGTTTGAACTCATAGTTGGTTGAATCCTAGGCCGCTATGCAACCACTCTTCTGGAATACATTTTAAACTATTCATTGAGCTTTGAAAATTTATATGTATTCAGAGATCTTCTGTTTCCTTCAAGTTACTTGTAATGTATAACACTCAAGAACATTAAGCGGTTACTGTTTTCATTCCTAAGAAAAACTCGCAAAGGTCTACCTTTGAGAAAAACAAAAAAGTGAACTATGTCAAAATCATACCTGAAATATGTCGTAAGAGAACAATTCAATTTGATAAAGTTGTGCCAATGATTCTTTCGTAAAAACTCGAACTCGAATCAATTATTTTTAAATTTTTGTTAATGTTAGAACGGTTTGTATAGAATTCCGGCAGACTGCACTACAGTCGTGGAGATATTCAAAAGTATATTTGAATTTCAGTTGCGTTTAGATCAGATTCTAAGTATAAGCATAAGTATAGTCTAAACTATGGAGAATATAGACTTCATGTGCATGGTGTATAGTATCTGAATAAAGATTCATAAAGGACAGTTTGGCGTGGACATATTTGTTACTTTTTGTATATCCATTACTTTCTGTTTACGGATATCACTTAAAAATATTTATTTGGAAATTTGTTACTGTTTAGAAGTACATAATTTACATAATTCTTCATAAAATTTTCCGAAACTACAATTTTTTATTGTAAATTACAGATAACAATACAGATTACAGATACAATTTTAAAATTATCTCTCATTTTGAATTATACTGTAGTGGAAATAGTGAATATACAAAATTAAGAAATGAAATTATAATTAAAATAGCTGTTGAGCCCTATAAACTTTCACTTTTAGAAGTTACCTACATTGGTTGTTGTGTCTTTTCCATAGTATTTTATTTCTACAAAATAATGCCACGTCTTCGGGGAAGAGCAAGAAATATTGGTAGACGTTCTCATAATGCGCAAATAGTCCATAACCACCGACTGAACAGAACAGTAGAAGAACACTTGACAACTAATGTCAATGTAAGAGAACAAATAGTAAACTCACATGCAAATGAGAATTCAAAGCAACGCAATCAACGTCTTCGTGCTAATACATTAAGGCAACCGGAGGCGCGTCAACGAGAGGCGCTCACAGAGTAAATGAGCGACAGCGGATGTAACATCAACGAGCACTGGCACGAGCATCGTTTAATCGCCCTGAAATAGACTATTCAACACATTCGCTAATTATGATTGGTAGTATGGACAAAGAATTGCATGCTTTCAAATACAAAGGTGAATCGGCCGGTTTATGTTGCGCATCTGGAAAAATTTCACTGCCATCACTAAATCCACCTGCCACCGGAACCTTTGAAATCGCTATTAGCTGGAAACCCATCTCCATTAATGTTGTTTTTGCGTTAAAATCCGTAATTTAGTTCTTGTTCTACGTTGCGTGCCCAAGAGTGGGAAAACCATCGAATTTATTTGTTTATAACTCTCAAGGATTATCCGATGGCATTAGGATAATTTCAATATTTGTAGATAATTAACTCTAAGAATAAATCCCCGTTATGGAATAGTTTAAGATTCAACCTTTTCACCTTCAATTAACAAGTTTTTATTCAACACAGCTTCTACATTCAATATCTCTGAAAGCATACTAATACACATACTCCCACGCTATCGATTGGTTAAATTGTGATAAATATATATGAATGACGTTAGGTATTGTAATAAGTTTCTGATTATTTTCATCAAAACGGTCTAATTTTTACAGCTGTCATGATTTTATGAATTAACATAGTATATTTCGTATCTCTACTACCATCTTTCCTGCGTATTATATCTCTAAGTTGAAATAATACAAAGAATTGCGAATTTTCTGTGAATAAATCATAATTTTTGTCAACGGAAATTATATAGAAGGAGACTTATTGTTTGGAAGAGTGTCTCGTGGAAACTAAATTATTCTCTACTCTTTTTCGACTTGGTATTCTTAAAATCAGTTAGAACAAGTAATTAATGATTCCATTTCAATTCCAATAAGTGCCCTTCCAAACAAAAAAAAACAAATGATTGTTTTTCTAATGAAGATTTATTTTACCTCGAGATATGAAGAGAAACATTTTACCTCTAAGCTCAGAATTTTTCTTGACAATCTGAAAATTTATATCCTTTCTTATGTGTTACGTTATCCGTCCAGGATTCTCGTTATATATTATTCAGAGATTCTTCTACATTCCGGTTATCTGAACTTTTATTGAATAGCAGCTCAAAGCATTGAGAGAAAAACGACGCAATGGATAGGTATATATAGGTATATATAGATGCAGAAAACTTTCATTTATCACTAATTCGAACGTGAAATTGGTAAGTATAGAAAAAACAAAATGTATGAAAACTCATCAGCACGATAATTGTAGGTTTTTTCTCTCTGTACTTTTTTGTCTGTTGAGATTATTGATTTTAATCTAAATTTGTAACATTGGATTGTTAGAAAACTGAGTTTTTCGCCAACCTTTGAAAAATGATCGTCTATTCACTTATTGATACGGCACCGTACAACAGTGGTTAATAATGTTCGTGAATTTACGATTTAATAAAAACATAGGTGTCTATTCAAAAGGGCCTCTTCAATTTATTTGTAAGTTGTCTTATCACTTAACAATTTCATTATTCTCTTATAATCTTCTGATTTTATAGAAATATTTCCATTGGATTTATCTGCTTTCAAAATTCAAAAATGTTTGCTTCGTGTGATAAATTCTTTGTATTTAGTTATTTTTTAAGCTTTGATATTGCTCTGTCGTTTTTTGTGTATCAATTTATTTTTCAAGTGTATATGTATTAGATTTTATTTTATTTGTAGTTTCGTTATTTAGATTTATGGTATATATTTGTTATAGGTAATTGTCACGAGAAATATTTTGTCAAAATTTAAGCCTAAAAATAAAACTTCAGTCAATTCACTTGGTAATTTAGCATCAGTTGAAATTCCGACCAATTCTGGTTTTGCTTCTGAATTTCTGTTCTTATGAAATAAAAAGTGAATGAATATGAATAGAAAATATTGTTTCGTCGTTGTATAAGGACCTACAAAAACTACCTGAATATAGTCAAATTGGTACAAAAATTCAAATAAATAATACATCGCAATTCCATCTCCCTCATATTAATTATCTCCCTCTTACCCGTCCCATTTCTACAGTTCATTTGATTATGGGGCCAGTCAGTCTCAAAGTCAACGTCAATGAATACAGCCTCGCTCAGCATTTTGGTTTGAGTATTTAAGTAGCAGTCGAGATACCTATTTGATCAGTATTCTTGACAACCGAAGACAAAATTTTACAGGCAATGTTAATTTTGTCTGATATTTGTAACTAAATTCTATGTAACTTTGACTAATTCTAATAATGAACATGAAATGTAAATAAGAATTATTATTTTATCAATTATTAAACGATGCATCACCATCTTCTCTGTCCTCTTCGCCTTGCTTTCTATCTATGATATAACAACGCTTTCATGTAGATAAGGCTTCAGATAACATTTCGCATAGTTCTGTTTTTATTGATACAAGTAACAATTTTGTCTTTATAGATAGATTTTTTGATTACCTTACTCTTTCCATTATTGTATACTAAACGTACATTAGGGTATTGACTTTTCATTTTCACATTAAATAATAATTATTTAATGTGAATTGTGATGTAATGTGAATAATTATCATTATTATAACAAGTCGTCAATTCCCTTTACTGTAGCAGCTTCGTAGCTATTATTGCTCCTGTTACATTACTGGTCACATACAATAAAATTTAATGTGGAAAACAGCGAAGATCCTGAGTTTTTACCTTCTACAAGTGTTGTTCTCCCTCCACAGTTGATAAATCCATATTAAAATTCTAAATAGATTAATTCAACTCTGTCTAACTAACTTATTTGATGGAAATTTTCAGATATTCACCCAGCTGATCTCATTTTAAGAAAAACAATCTATTTTGGCAGAAGTTTAATAAATATTTCTCTCCCATAATCGATTGCAATAAATCTTGAAATGAAATTTATTCAGATCAGTTATATATTGAAAATCTAAAACTGGTTAATAAAAGGCAATCTCAACAAAATAATATAATAGAGTGAATTCTCCTTCAGTGTCTGTTATTCCAAGTAGAAACTTTTCCTGGAAACAAAAGTTAATTTATTCTCAACGTCAATGTTTCCAGTCGGAATAAACTGAAAGGCGATCGAAAATTGTTATCAGAGTTCAGGTTCGACGATACCTTTTGTTTTGCTCTGAAAGCAGCGGACGGGTCATTGAAAAAAACTACCAGGTTTGTCGAATGAGAATTCCTATACGTTGCACAGCTGTACGTTTTCCAACATCAAAGAAGTTTCTCAAAGGAAAATCGTTTCGACAACGGAATACAAAAAGAAATTTCTCTTGGTATATTGCAAAGGATTACTGAATGTTTTACAACAAGTTTTACGGAGAAAAATTTTCTGAAATGGTCACTTCAGAACATTTTGTTGAAATTGTTGTTGTGGAAAAAACTGGAATGGTGAATGAACATTTGATATTTTGGAAGTGAGAACTCAAATTCGTTCCACCAATCGAAATAATAAATTTCATTCAACTAGATATAACTAAATAAAATTATCGGAAAAATTTTATCAAAAAATGAGAACCCGTTTGATGATAGACAATAACTGAAATTATATTCAACAAATCAATACGAAAAAAATAGTAATGAACTAATAGATTCGTGGGAGAAAAATTGTATATGTAGCGTCAGTCAATGTGAAAATCTCAAAACTCGTAACGCTTGCCACAGAAAATTTGAGCTTTATCAAAACTTAATAAGGAACATATACCACTATCTCTAGATGTGAGGTTTCTGTACACTAAAATTCGTATTCCTAATTTCCTGGGTCTCAAATGAACAATTCTACTTCGTTCTTATATGAAAATCAAATTATCAAAAAAATAAGAGAATGTGCCATGGGATTATTTATCCACAAATTATTATGGAAGAGCTTAAAGAGCAAACAATGAATAATCTTAAAAAGGAATTTTCATTTTTTATAGAATAACAACAGCATAACAACAATACAAAATGATTAATATTAACTTTATACACTTTTTACATCACAAAAATAAGACTATAAACAGAGAATAGCATAACAAATGCACTTTGTCATCTAAATACATCAATTTCAAGTCAAAAAATCTTTTAGTAATAGGCCTTGTAGATCGTACTATCAAACTCTCGTCTACAAAATACTAAAAAGCTAGCATAACCATAGCAAAAAATACATTACGGTTGAATGATTATCCCATACAACTCATCAATATAATTTTCAAAGACAGAATACAAAATTTTTACAATACATAGTATAAAAATAAGAATAGTAGTAATAATAATCATCATTTTATAACCCTTTCCCCCATAAACTGATTGTCATAACAATTTCAACATGTATCAAAAAAATATTATTTAAAAATATGCAATAAACCAAATAACCTTAAATGAAAACATTTCTCTCTGCTAAGATCAATAACACCAAAATCAAAGAGAAGTAATATTATTTATGTTATTCCATGTAATAACTGTGAAGCTGCATATATTAGCCAAACCAAACATAAGGAGGAATATCAATGTGATACAAATACAAAAATTATCAAACAGGAATCATTTTAAAAAAGAGAAAATATTCGAAAAGGCTTAAATAAACTGAATACAATTTATACTCTAATTTAAATTACAGCGCTTTCTACCCGTAATGTCATATCTCAGCATTATTTAATATAACAGTACCATTTATTCTTTCTATCATAATCAATTTCATCGTAGTCTCTCTTGTGATGCTTAAAAAAGTATCAGCAGATAGATTTTGAGGAAATATGTTTGTTATCTTAGATGTACAATGCGCATTGGCGGATTACACTTTAGGTAAGTTTTAATGGAATTTTATTATCTTTATTATGTACATTTCACAATATGATCATTTTTAGTTTTGAAAAAGGTCTAGTCTGATAAAAAGACCAAAACATCATATTAAAATGTGTACTCAACCATATATGATCATATATGGTTGATATAATACCCCTATATGAACAGTTCTCATAGGAGAAAAACGTTTCTACGATACGGTGCCAACAGTATTCGTTTTCTCTCTCGTTCGAGACACTTTATCTATACTGCGCATGCTTGAAAATACTCTAAAATATTAGTAGTGGGAAAACTGAAACGTTCGAAGGAGAGAGAGAGAATTATTTGTTTCACTTAGTCGTAACAGCTTCCACTAATAGAAACTGTCTATATAGGAGTATGACATATATGATAATAATATGTTATCATGGAATTATACAAATGAAATGTCATAATATAACTTAGCTGTTATTCAGTGGAAACAGCATAGCAGATTTTCAATGCCAGTGCTCTCATTGGTAGATAGCAAATTTACAACAAAGAATATCCTGTATTCTATGTTATTCGTTTTCATCCAGTTCCGATTTCGCAGTTTCCTATATTCACGATAAAAAACCAGATAATCACTTAAATTTTCAACTAAACCAAGGAAAATTAGTATATACGATTACAATATTACTTTTAAAATGAAAACGGACTAAATACAGATTTTTCTAACCAACAAAATGAGTGTGTAAGTGTAATCTCTAAATGAATACTAACCAGAAATAGAAGAGTAAAATAATTTCATCATAATGACATAGTACTATCAATTTGGGATTCAATAAAAAATATTCCATACAAACAAAAGTCTATTCATAAACAATAATTCAGAAACGTGTCTCAGAATCAAAATAATTCAAAACAAGACATTTTTAAATGATAGAGCCTTTTAAAAAAAAATGAAAATAAAGATTTTTAAGAACAATAAATATTCTCTCTGTAAACATAAAACAATGAAATTATGAAATGAATCAGCCTTCTAAAATAAACAAAATAAAATTTTTATCCCACTTAATTTTACCAAATAACATTTCTTCGTCCTCCACTTCCATTAAATGATGCTTTCCTCGTTGGGGATGAACTGCTTCTGGAGTACATTTTATACCGTACAAATTTCAAGAAATAAAAGATACAGCAGCTAAGTATGTTTCTCCTATTTCAATCGATATGAAACTGAAGGCAAGTCAAAATGATTTGATAAATACCGATTCAACTTAGGACTTCTTTTGAACATAGAAAGAGCAAAAGTTTTATCCTGTATAGTCCATCGTTTTCCTGTACCTTGTCCATGAGTATTTCCTAGCTGTGATTACATTCGCTACAGTGTTAAAACTTTCTTACACTCAAACGTTCCAATTTCACACATTTTCTGCAATGTCTTCAACTGCTCTTTGTTATTCTTTAGACTGTTTTTCAATTTTTCAATTTTTCAAACAATCATATCGGTGACTAGTATACCTGTATTTATGGCATATGAATGTTCTTGGTTTAGTCATGAACTTTGGCATAACTGTGATCTTCAATGATGAAAGTAGACAATAAAGGCAGATGAGAGGTGGGAATAGATGGGATAGCTTCATATTTGAAATGATTTGTATTGCAATAATTAAAATCACTTTCCAGAAAATCATTTTGACACAAGCGAAAATTTTCCCATTTAGAATACGAGTACACATCAGGGAATTTGGGAAATCGACGAAAATGTTAATTTATATTTCCTCACATAAATTTACTATTACAACCTGAAAATTAACATCTATACTCCACTCTGTCACCTACCTTCAAGTCCACCCTGAAGAAGTTTTTGTTTCTTTGATGATTTGTTTTCACTCTAATGGTATATTTAAACCGTTTTTGAGTGATATATTCACAAGATCAACTAGTGAATTTTTTGATACTATCTTCTATAAATACTAAAGTATTGCCCTATTATTTTGCCGGAAATTTCTTTATTATATTGAAATATGGCAAGATTCTTTCCTTTTACATATGTTTAACTGGATATGGCGTCAAGTAAGCAGAAATAATTGAAAAACATAATGATATACACTACCGAATAAATAATATCGACTATAAATTCTCGAAATTTAATGCCACATTCACAGTAACTGAAGAGGTTATTGGAGAAATATTTTAATTTACATTTTGTCATGATTAAACATCGAAAATCTGTTTATCCATAACCCATAATTCGATAGATATAATAAATTGTAGTTGTAATAAATAATTTGGAAGAAATGAATGTCTGGCGACGGAGAAGAAAAATTTTCGATTTATTTAGTGGTGCTATACAACTATCGTCTGAACATCGAGAAAGATAGCGGCGGGTAACTTTATAACATTTCACATTCGTTTGGGTTAGTCGTTTTCCCAACCACCCGCTTAAATTTATTCTCTCCTTGTTTAAAGCTTTTTCTGGTAAAGAAACAGTCAACTCTCCAGAGAAGGGTTATCTTCATTTACTTTTATAACTTTCTGGCATCGATTTATACTCAAAAGCATGAAGTTAGTTGTGTTGTCGCCATTGTGTGAAAGATAGTGCTACATTTATAATATACAGAGTGATGATTATTTGATGACTATAGTGATAATCAGGTCAATGAAAAATGCAAGAATAGACCAACGATATATTGACATTATACAGACACTAAACGACAACTCAAAAATGAAAGTAAGGCTATATGAAGACACTGAGGAAATCATAATTAAAAGAGGCGTTAGAAAAGGAGACATTGTGTCACCCAAATTGTTTACACTGGTGCTAGAAGACGTTTTTAAGAGCCTACATTGGGAAGACAGAGGAATTGATATATCGGGAGAAAAACTAAGTAACCTAAGATTTGCCGATGACATTGCCATTTTTGCCCAAACAGTGAAGAATTAGAATACATGCTTATAGAACTACAACAAGAAGCAAGAAAAGTAGGCCTAGAAATGAACATTTCTAAAACCAAATTCATGACAAACCAACGGACAAACAAAGAGAGTATAAATGTGCGAGGACAACAGATAAAGAAAGTGAACTCTTATATCTACCTAGGTCAAGAATTAACATTGGGTAAAACCAATCAAGAACTTGAAATTAACCACAGAATACATCTAGGATGGGCGGCCTACGGGAAGATGCGACACGTCTTCAACTCCAACCTACCCCTCAAACTAAAAACCAAGGTTTACATGGAATGCATTCTCCCAGTAACAACCTACGGATGTGAAACATGGGTCCTAACAAAGAAAATCTTGAATAAATTAAAGGTACATCAAAGATCAATAGAACGGAAAATGATAGGAATAACGCTTAAAGACCATAAAACCAATGAGTGGATAAGAAATAGAACCAAAATCGAGGACATAGTGAGGCGAATAGGTAGTCTTAAATGGAACTGGGCCGGACATGTTGCTCGAAATAACACCAACTGGAGCGGAAAAATAACAAGATGGAGACCTTGGGGGGAGAAAAGAAGCACCGGCAGACCACAACAAAGATGGTATGATGATATCAAGAGAACAGCCGGACTTAACTGGTACCAAGTGGCACAGAACAGGGAAAACTGGAAAAATATGAGAGAGGCCTATATCCAAAGGATAGAAAACGGCTAGAAGAGAGAGATAGTGATAATCAATAGAAGGTGAATACGATGATCTTAATGAAGAAAATTTATTATAAACAGACTGTTATAAAAAAATGAAGCATTTATCACAAAAATAATATGAAACTTTCCGCAATAAAGTCAAATGTTCGAAAGAGGTAGCCAATAATTGAACTTAAAGATACGAGGGTTAAGCTGCAACTAGTTGATTGCAAGGAGGGTACACGTATTTTGAGTGGCTCAATCGTTTTCAAGATAACGTTCTACATGTTCTACATAATTATGGTGTAAAGGACCACAAGAAAAAATTATTCAGGTCTTATTTAATGTGATATTGGATAAATTACTTTTTTTTTGAATACAGAGTTAAATTTATTTTTGAATACGGTCATTGAAGGACATTTTTTATATGGCAATTTTGGATTTTTTGGATTCAACTCTAAAAAATTTCGCACAGTTCATGTTAATCTGTGCATGTATTAAATTGTTTTCAGAATAATATGTAACAAATATCGACTACGGTGATGTTGTATATATATTGGAGAGGTCTTTAAAAATTAGCATTGAAACTTTTTACAAGGCACCCTCTTATTTTGTTCCTTGATGATTCGATTTGAATGGTTCAAATAATTGGTTTCTTAATTTTTCCATACTGAAATAAGAATCAGGGACAACACCTAAATTCAAATTAATTTTTGCCAAAGTAGCTAAATTACTTCAATATTAGCCTCTGTATAAGGTCAATAAGATAATGTATTCACTAGATAATTGAGATAGTTCAGAAAAAAGGTGACAAATATATGACATTCTGAGGTTAACTTAGAATGATTGTTAGTTAAATCCCAATGAACTTGTTTGGCGGAAATAAAAGGAACAGTAGTTAACTCTATTTACAGGTGAATGTTCGTGCAATATTAAATATATGTCAGTGGAACTAATGCCTAAGTATGCCTCAGTCTCATGGTATGACACATGAAGATCTTGTAATATCAGTTTACGCACATTATCGATGTTTTGTCAAACTTTCACGAAATTTATCCTACAAGAAAGTGCCACCATGATTAAATTCGAGAAACCAGAGAAACCAACCTCGTAGGTCCGAGACAGTGCCTCATTACTAGAAAGTTGATCGACACACTGCTGTTGGTTTGATAGAAAATGATTGCATGAAAATTCTCGCGATTAAATTCCATTTTTTGACTGAGATAAATGTTTCAAGTATCTCAAAACTCAAAAAGCACTTTCTGAATAACGTTCACTATGGCAATGTCATATTTGACATACTCACATCAGTGTTGCCATACCTCTTAACTTAAGTAGCAACCCTCGTACTATCAAGACAAGACAAGTATGGCATCTATCACTATTATTATAGATTCAATTTCTTTTATTTATATGTAAATAGATAACTCTGATATAATATTATCTCAAACAAGGTTGAATCATTCATTCCTATCTTCTTTTGTTCAAATAATAATGTCCAGATGATGGTAAGAGAACAGAATAGAACAAAATGACATGGCGTCCCTAAGAACATAAACAAATTCAATTTTAAGGACTACCCTAATAATATGTTACAATTAAAACTTGTTTACAGTTATTCATAGCTTTGACTTTGGAAAACTAGTTATCATAAACCCCTTCCCTCAAAACTAGTTTCTTTACATTTTTACTAGACAAAACTGATTTTGAATGAGAAATACTAGAATTTAAAAATGTTTAATTCTCATCAAAATAATCATCGTTTGCAACTTGTTTTCTATAGGGAGTTCCACCAATAAGAAGCAATAATTAAATAAAATAAGTTTTAATTCAATAAAATTATTGAATTAAAACCTTATTCTAGTACGACACTGAAAAAATTTCAACACAAAATAATGAAGCACCTGAAATATAATAAGAAAAAATATTAGTCCACTTTTTTTAGCAGCTCAATCTTTCTTTCTGGCAGACTCATTTGCTTTTTTGTTGACGTTCTATTTGCTTTTCTTAGGGCGTTTTTTTGCGTGGCTCCTATTTTTTTGTTCAGTTATTCTATTATTCTCCATGTCTCCGGTCCATATACCAACGTATCTAATCATTACATTATAGATCATCAGTTTTCGTTTTGTCATATCTCAGTATTTCACCTTATTCCATTTATAGGCCAGGTATTCAAGAATTCCCCCTCCGAATTCTTTGATGCAGCACCGATTTATTTTGATTTATTTATTTTGACAAATGATAGGTGTGTATTCATAAAGTACGATCTATATCGTGCCGAAGTGTACAACCTCCCCGCAACCTTTTTCGGGAGCGGAAAATTTTTCATCCAAAATAACCCCATAAATCAAAAGACCTGCAAATGTGAAGTACAAAATGTCATATAAAGTTTTCTCGCCAGGTCATTTAAGTTATTCGCAATTGAAAAGTACGATTTTGCATCAAAAAAACCGCATTTTCCAATGGTTTTAGCGTATAACTATGTAATGATGCATTTTCTCGAAAAAGTGTGATGAACAAAATTAAATTAAATTCTAATGTTCCATCTAAAGGAAGTAATTAATTGGATAGATTTTTTCATGTAATTGAGCATTTAACCTCAAATAACGGAAAAAAGGTACATTTTTCATCAGACCATTGACCGTTTCGACTGAAATTTCAGTGAGACATGATAGTAAAATAGTTGAATATAAAAAAATTTTCAAGTAGAGACAAGAAACTTTATTACCAAAAAAAAAAAAATCTAAAAGTTAGCAGTCTTTGTATATTTTTATTTCATTCCCTGCAAAGGGGTAGTTTTCAAGGGTAGAATAATCATAACTAATAACCAAATAAATTTTATTAAAATGCTATATATTTTTCACAGAAAAAATGAAATTGTAATGTTTTAAATCGTTGAAATATTTTCTCTTATATTATATATCAAAATATATAAGTTTTCTATTACACAATATGTTAAGGTATTTATGCTGCATAAACGAAAAACATTTGAATTGTAAAAAAGTAGGAAAACCATAATATTGGTATTTTTCGATAAGGGGTAATTTTCACCCCTTAAAAACAATTTTCATACCTTGCGACCATGTATATCTTGATATGGAAGGTGACATGAGCTTAATTCTTAATTTTCAGGAAAATCGGATCTGTATTAAAGAATTTGAAGGTTTGACACCATTTTGAGCTTAAATGCCTGCACTATTGGTGGTTTAGTTAGATTCTTTGGTGGGTGTATCGTCGATTTTGATCCCAATTCCTCCGCATTTCTTTTTCCAATTTGTTGGAACTTTTGAAACATATATTTTGAAGAGTGTTGGTGATATGCGTGACCCTTGTCTCAAGCCTTTGTTGACTGTGAAAGTTTTCTATGCTTTATTTCCAATTATTACTGTAGACTTTCTATTTTTATGGCCTTTGAGTGTATGGTTAATGTTGGTATTCTCAACAGCTTCTCATAATTAGATGTACTGATATTTGTCTTTTTGTTTTCTTCTCTATAAACAGCTTTAAAAAGAACCTGCCAGCTCTACACCCAGTCTTATCTTCTTCGTTATTAGTGCTGTGAACTGCTCTATCGGATTCCTTATCATTCTTGTACATAACCTGCTTATTGTACTTGTTACCGATATCCCACGATAATTGTTCCATTTCAGTTTGTTAACCTTGCACTTGCAACGAGTTATTTTAATTTCATATTTATCAAAATAATTCAATAGTTGTAGAAAACGTTGCTCGTCTAACTTGAGGATGTCAACACTTAAAAAGTTGAGTAAAATATTTTTTCCCGTTAGGCCAAATCACCTTCTCAAACTTCATTGATCTCTTCTTCTTATTCTATTTTTTCTATTGCAATTCTGTCTGTTTCTTACATTTGTTGTGCGTTTAAGTTATATTATCGCTCCATCTTTTCCGGGGTCGACCGACACTTCTCCTTCCGGTTGGCGATTTGTCCCTTGCGATATTTACTACCCTATCATCTGTCATTTTACTTATATGGTTGTTCCATTCTTTTTATTTTATTCAATAACCACTCGTTAATCTCCTCCACATCACATATTGTTCTAATGGAGTCGATACTTACTCGATCTCTCAGTGTGTTTCCCGTGATCTCGGTATTCTGATTTCAGCTGTTCCAGCATTCTTTGTGTTTTGAACGTTTCCGGCCGCGTTTCTGCTGTGTATATCATTGTTGGTCTCATAATATCTTATAAATTCTAGTCTTAGTTTCCGTTCTTATATGTTTGTTTCTCCATATTGTATTATTGAGGCATCCTGCTGCTCTATTGGATTTCTGTATTTGTTTTTTTACTTCTGATTCTGCATCTCCATAGCTTGATAGTGTGATGCCTAAGTGGTTAGTTTCCGTAATCTGTTCAAAGCTGGTACCCTCAATTTCTATCTTATATCTAATCGGCTCTCTGCTAATGACCAGTGTTTTTGTTTTTTGAGATGAAATTACCATGTTTAGCTTCTATGCTACTATGTCAAATTTGTGAACCAATCTTTGTAGGTCGTCTTCAGTTTCTGCTATGAGGATAGCATCATCTGCATAGCAGAGAATTCTTATTTTTCTATTTCCCATCTTAGAACCTTTCCTTCTTTTCACTGCCTTCATCATTTCATCCATTAAGGGATTGAAAGGAGGGCTTAAGGAATCTCCCTGTCTTATACCCGTGCCTATGTTCATTTCCTCTGTAAGTTGTCCGTCTATTCTGGCATGTATTTTGTTGTCCTTATATATCTCTTCGATTGTTTTGATGATATCTAACGGTACTTGTCTATTATATAAAAAGTGAACCACTCTGTCAAAAGCTTTAGTCAAGTCAATTAAGCAAATGAACGCCGATCGATTATATTCTAGAGCTTTCTAGATTTGTCTAGTTATAAATACTGCGCCTGTACATGATCTCCCATTTCTAAAACCTTGTTGTTCGTCCTCAAAAGATATTCTATGATTTATTAGTTGGGTTTAAATTTTTGTTGTAATTTTTAGCGTAGTGTTTAAAATATTGATTCCTCCATAGTTTTCCGGTTCTTTTCTGTCACCTTTTTTAAGCAGTGGAATTAGTATACATATACATTGATCTCAATGGCTCAAATTCAATTGTACTTCGAATTGATTGACAACTTGCCGTAATAGTCAGATTTGGCATGCACATTACCGCCTATTTCGAAGAGAAAGAACTATCATTTAGAAGAATTTTGAATGGTTATGGAAAAAAATTCTTGTTACTTAGGTCGGAAACTTCTCTGACAACTCTCGTATATCAAGGTGTACTTTCATCAATGTTTATTTTCTGCATTAACATTACTCATTGGTCACGTATCTGCCTAACACGAGATTTTCCCAGATTACTGCATCTGTAGTAGCTTTGTATGTGTTCACAACAGTAAAATCATTGAATTATTTATCTGTTAATTGTAAAGGCGCTTGTCTGTGATCTTAATTTTAAAAGTGTGGGATTTTTTAGTTTGTTTAAATGATCGACTAGTTCAAAAGCAGTTCTAAAATTGTGATAAAAATCACCGTGATACATGACAATTCAAATGTATCTAAATATATTATAGTCCTAATTAATTACACTGTTGACTCTAATTTGTTACATTATCATTAATTACGTTCCATATAACCCAGCGTAGTCAACATTGTTTCCTATTTTCTCTCTCTCTCCCTCTTAACCTCAAGCAGTCATAACATAATGTGGAGACAAATAGTTTATAGCATAAATTTGGCAAAAGTTTTGTTGTTATCTACTTGTTTCCGCTCAGGAAACATTAGAAGGAAGCCTCAAGATATAACTGAGTGCTAGCGGATAAAACCATAAATCGGATTTATCAATAGTTATAAATAATGGCTTTTCTGATTTTACCTAGAATCAAATATAATATTGGACACTATTTTATGACGTTCAATAAATTTATTTCGTTTATTTTTTCATGAACTAAATAGGAATAATAACAGATATAAATAAATATAATATAATATAATAAATAATATAATAAACAAATATAATACCTTGTGGATGGATTTCAGTTGGCCAAGTTAATGATATTTTCAATCTTTATTCACTGATATTTCGTACGTAGAAAGCAAAATGAATATCATGAAGTGATAAAATGAAAACTCAAGATTAATCAAATATTTAAGTTTGAAATTGGCAATATTATTAGAGGCTGGTTAATATAACCAATATCGGCAACAAAAAAAAACAATTAAAAAAGTCGTCGCACACTTGCACACTTGAGACAGCACCAGATATCATTATTGCCCGTTATTAACCAATTGTTTTTCGTTCATTTCATTCAGCTCTGTTATTATAATTTTCAAGCCGATCACAAAATACTAAATAAAATTTGACGTTAGAAATTTGTTTACTTATCGAATTGTTGTTAGGGGCAGCCAGGATGAAGTGGTCAGACTTGTGTAATGTCAAACGTCGTGCTATATCAATCTATGCAATATTTTGACTTGCATGCAATTTCTTCCGCGTTGTCTTGCATTATGTCAAGTTGCTTTTAATATCACATATAGTGCACCACTTGGAAATATTATATTATGAATTTTCTTCTCAACTAACAGCTTCCTCTTATTTCGTAAGCTCTATGACATTTCACTTTACTTTGAAAAAAATTCTGTTGAATTTCTTTTTACGTATCCAATGTCAAAATCGTACTCTTCGAGATACAAACGTATCCTGGTTAGCTTGATAATGAATCTTCCATAGAAAACACTAACTAGTAGCTTGTGACCCACGCGTATTAAAAATTGTATTTTATGTATAGTAAGTAGTTGTTGCAAAAAGGTAGGCTTGCAGAAAGCCAATTTAGAGGAGTTGATTTTTACATTAATAAATTAATAAAACGTATTGATTGTTAGTATTATTTCATTGAATTGAAAATAGAAGGTAATTGTTTATTATGTCCCATCGATTTACATAATTTGCGTAAATCAGTTCATCAATCAGTATATTCAATTAATAAATATTTCAATATTAAAGATTTTTTAATGTAAAATATTTATCAAATTTGTTAGTATATCTTGATGATATTCTTTAGTGTTGAACACTTTACAATATTAACTTCGTGAAGGATGATGCAAATTTTTCGTCACATCCAATATATTTTCGATGAAATTTAAACCCGGCACTGCAAAATATCAACCTCTATAGTTGGACGAGCAATATGTGACCGTATGTTGTATTGTACTTAGATTCATTATGACTTCAATATTTCCGACAACTTTTTATTCCACTTCTGTCATGGATCTGTTTTAAAGCTTAATTTTCTACAGACATTTGACGTAAAATCTGATTTCAGCTAAATTTTAATCACATGAAAATGTTTCACTATTGTTAACAACTTCAACTTTGAAAAGGTATATTTCTAATGTGAAAGGAATATCGGAAATTCTTCTATTTCCCTTCTACAAAAGTTTATACCAATTAAGTTCATGTTCTGTTCATAATTTTATCAAATTATACAAGGGCTGTCTGAAAAGTTCTAGACATAACTAAGGAAAAAGGCATATTTTTTACATAATAATTTTTATTTTTCCAGCTAGACTTTTTTTGAGTCTATACACTTAGTCCATAGGTCCTTTAGTCTATTCAACCCTTCTAAATAATAGTTGCCGTCCATCTCCTGAAAATATGCGTACATATGCAATCACGTCTTTTACTGATGGAAATATCTCCTATATGAATAGTACTGTAAGGCTACGGAACAGGAAATGGTCGCTGGGGTCGTTGATGCGTTGTCCTGATGAAAAAGCACATTCTTTGTCTTCTTATGCGGTTGTCTTACTCCATAGTAGTAATCTCTAAATTTATACGCGAATATACTTGATGGATATTGATGAGTTCTAGCATCTTCATGTTGAGGTCTATATTTATTCTAATATAACATAGAGTAGTTTTTCATCACATAATGGTATTTTAAGAATGATACTATGTACTTGTTCAACTTTTTACTTCTTGAACCTTTTTATATGTTTTTGAGATACTTTGTCTTGATTTCAGGTCTCCTTTTCGATGAAAATCAGTTTAAACTGGAAATTGGACTTAAAATAGATACAAATTATCACGACACAAAAATTATATATGTATTAATAATACCCTTAAACATCTAAAACCAAAAATCTAATATATATAAAAATCGACAGTCTTATATAAAAAATAACTCAATAATACAAAACGCATGTTACTGGACTATAGTCTGTTCCATATTTCTTGGCCTTTAGCAAATGTAGCTAAATTTAAATGAATACGATTGATCTTCTCTGTTCAACTGTCTGCCTCCAGTGGCGGAGCATTTTAACCTAATAATGGACTCAATATTCATTCAAAATAAAACTTCTTGCGGCATCGATAGGTTATTGGCTGAGTTATTTTTAAATTTTCCAGAAATGTTGATTAAAGTTTTATGTTCTCTTTGAAAACCGTTTGAGAAGAGGCTTTTCCCTAGCCGTCTAAAAACTGCTATAATTGTTTCCCTCGTCATCGTCTATTGCCTTTTCTTTTTTAAAAATAAAATTTTGAAAGCTCAACAATTTGTTTTCCTACCTAATAAATGCACTGATGATGCTATATTTTCTAAAATATATAACTCACTTAATAATTAATTTTATACGGCTTCGGTTTTTTGTGATTTCTCTAAGCTTTAGTTAGAGTTGATCATGAAATTCTGATTAGCAAACTAGAGTATTATTGCATCCGAGTACTATGCAAACTAGAGTATTATGTTCCTTTAAAATGGTTTGAATTTTACTTTGAAGGTAGAAATCAACTGATATAATGGTAAAGTTTCGAGTAATTTGCCAGTTGGCAATTGTGTAACTCCACTTCTTTTTTTGGTATTCATTAATGATGTCACAGATTTACGAATTAATGGTTAATTCACTTTATTTTCAGATGACACTAGAGTGTAACTTGGAGTGGTCCAGATATACAAACTTAACATTCTTCCACGGGCAAAGATCTCATTACTATTAAGTCCAGGTCCGACACTGAGAAAATTTCAGTCTTATTCTATCTACAAAGGAGTTTTACAACCTCTAAAACTCAAAAATGACTAAATATGATCAAGTTTCTTGGTCTACACATTGACGGTGATCTTCAATGGTCTGTACATATAGAGACCTTGTCAAAAAAATTTATCTCTGCTTTGTTTGGCATTAAAACGGTGTCTGAACAGCTCGATTCTCGTACTGCTTTAACATCTTACTACTCGTTCGAATCGCATCATCGCTTTGGTTTGTCTTTCTGGAGTTCTTGTAGTTTGCACCTCTTAAAATCTATCTCCGAATTACAAAAAAGAGCCATTCGTTACATTTATGGTTAAAGTGATAGAACGCATTCCAAAAAATACTAAATTTCAACTCCCCGTTTTTTTAATTTGGAATTCGTTCGTTTGGATCGCAAACACTTTTACAACCCATCAGAGAGCCCCATTCGCAGCTAACCTACTAGAAAAAAAATTGACATTCACTTAACAATACCCACTTGTGATCTAGTGAAAAATCCCATCATCTTCAGTACCAAAGTATCATTTGAACAGTTACTTTTAAATTCAAAATTTATAAATGAAAATATATTTTATAAGTTATTATCCCGTGGCAGAATTTCACAATCTGCCATAGACTCAATATACTGGCATAATTCAATTTAATATGAAGTAAAATATTATATGTATTATAATTCTCTAAATCAAAATTGCGTCACTTTGTCCATATAATTGTAATTTTTTTATGACAATGGAGATTATATATCTCTTTCTCCTATCTTCTCTCCCGTAGAGGTACTACTTTTCAATTGATGAGAATGATGGGAACAATTCACCGTAAATTGCCTCTATTATATTTTTGATTTGTGTTAGAGTTAATAATTCTTTAACCGAAAATTTTATAACAGTGGTCGTTCGAGCGTTACTATAATTAACTGGATTGAAGCAGCAACTTGAAACTGTGAAAAACTTGAGACATTACTAACGCGTGCATAAATACGTATGCTAACGCACTCTGTTTACTACAGGGTGTTTCTTTATTCGACCGACAACGCTCTACCACATAAATAATTCATTTTGATATATGAATACAAACCATTACGGGGCCTAGTTGCTGAGATATAGGGTGATCAAAATTTTAAATCGAAATAAAAAGTTTGTCATAAATCAATAACGCCTTTGAGCTTTTTTTTTAAATTTGGTGACCAATATGCACTTCAATTAGATAATATTATGACATAGACAAAATTTATAGACATCTCACCAGTGGCGCGCTGTCAAAGTTCGTTGTCACTTTTATCCCCCTATTTTTTACGCCACGGGAGCTAATTCTTTTTCCAATTTTGTTTTCAATTGCATGATTATTTTTAGTTAAAAAACTAATAACCTTTTATGGACCTAAAATGAACGGTGTTGTAGTAATTTGCATCTAAACAAAAGTCTGCAAGCACCTAAGTAATTTACAAAACGTGGATGGGATTGAATGATTTTAACCGTAGCTTGAATTCTAGCTATTAGATTTTGTTCAGATTCTATGATTGTTTTGTACACTAAGGATTTCTTATAGTCACATAAAAAAAAATAAATAAATTTTTGTCTAAAACGACTGCTTAAGTAATTTCTTGCCACTGCAGCAAAAGATTATTAGTTTTTCAATTTTTCAACTTATCAGGCAATTTAAAACAAATTTGAAAAAGGATTTGCTACAGTAGCGTGAAAAATAGGGGGAGAAAAGTGACAACTAACTCTGAAAGCGCGTCACTGGCTGAATTTTCTCAAAATTTATTTATGTCATAATATTACTTTATTAAGGAGCATATTGGTCATCAAATTAAAAAAAAAAAAATAAATGCGTTATTGATTTATGGCACATTTTCAATTTTGATTTAAATTTTTGAACTCCCTTTATCTCAGCAGCTAGGCCTCGTATTCTTATATCAAAATGAATCATTTACTGGGATCTCTCTGTGGTAGAGCATTGTCAGTCGAATATAGAAACACCCTATATATGAGGGCAAGAACTTGTTACCACACTTGTAACTTGTAAAATTAAAATATACTATATTGTTACTTCAAGTTCAAACTTCTGGATTGAGTAATGCTCAGTTTGACCAGAGACACATTTTCATATTTTTTATTTTCTAAAACTGCTTAATAAGAAAAAAAATAAAGAGCTACCTATAATATAATGTTTTAAATTATGGCTCGATGGACGCCACTGAGAGCGATGTCTAAGCGCTTAGAGAACGCATTTATCACAAACACCTAACGCCAAATATATTCAGGGTAAACGCTAAGAAACCGTAAACCATGCGTTGTCTTTACTCTAGCGTAGTTTTCGTCTATCAACAGAATGACAAAAGTGAATCGCTTGAGCCAATAAATGATGTCTGTATTAGAGATTTTTATAAAAAAATCCGTCTCAGATATCCAGGCACCTAAGAAATATGAAAGAGATGATACCTTTATATTTTTTTCATAAATTATGGCAATTTTGGCTCTGTTGTAGTCAATCTGATATATTAGCGTTAATGAGATATTCAGTACATACCTAAGAGAGAATGCGGATAAATTGTTCAACATTAAATACCGCTTTGGGAAATACCAGTGTTTACAGTACTGAAGCAAAACTACTTGTTAGTCCAGTATGTTGACTCAAAGATAAGTTGTAAACGGCAGTGGGATGAATTTGAACAAGCGGTAGTGTTTATTAATGAAAGTTGTACACACTGAGAACTGAGGATAAGTTGAACATCAATATTCACTTTTAGAGCAAACGGTTATTTGATGTTCCAGTTTAATAATTCAATATAGGAATAAAAAAGGATAAAAGTTAGTTGGTATTTTAGCTCAAGCTCAAGGGAAAATTGTTTTTTTCTTATATCACCTAAACATTCATTAAATTGATCATAAAGCGAAAATGTGAATTGATTTCTTTCAAGATATATTTTATGAAAATAGGTGAATACGAGATATTTCAAATTGGATATGTTTTTATTGTTAATCAAAATACTCTCCATTGAGATCAATACAATTTTGCATGCGTTTGAAACAATTGTCGAAGCATTTCATCCATTCCCTTACCAAAACATGTGAGTTGAACGCATCAACCCCTTCTTTTGGTATAGGAAAATGATGATGACCTTGCAATTTATCTTTGATTTGCGGGAATAAGAAGAAATGTATAGATCTCTAACGGCACGGCGGATAACCCATCAATTCGATATTTTGACTGTTCAAAAACGTTTTTGTATGAACTGATATATGAGAGGTTACATTGTCATGGTGGAGAATGATTTGTTTTCCTGATTGTCTCGCACACTTCTGGCAAACAAATACTGGTGTAAAAATTGATTTTGCTCTAATGAAACGATGGCGACATGTTCAGTTATTCCGAAAAACAGACGACCATCTACTTCGGATGGCTTCAATTTTTGTTGGATTTGACTTGTCTTGAAACACTCATACCTATACGGGTTTATATGCATAGTTCCATGATTTGTCGACAGCATCTTTTTTTTTCACCAATCGTTACAAGCTTTTTTTCAGCGATTGTCAAATTACGCGATATCCAACGCGAATATATTTTTATGACAGCTAAATGTTCGTGCAATATACAATTGAAACTAATCCCAAAGTATGCCTCCATTCTGTGGTATGTTATATGACGGTCTTGCAATATCAGTTTATGCACAGTATCAATGTTTCCTGGCAAAAACGGAACCTGGCGAAACACGGAGGCTCGAGATGGTGCATTATCACCAAAAGTCAGAGCGAGTTGATCGGCACAATATTGAAAGACCAAGAGTAATTGAAGTTGAATCAGAAAAAGCCGAAACATGAAATTAAAAATAGGACAATAAAAATTGAAGTTTAGTCGAGAGGAACTGAAAAGACCAAGAGAAATTATAGGCACGTCGAAAAAAGTAGAGAAAAAAAATGTAAAGGATTCTTTATAAACCGCAAAAAAAAACAGAAAAACAGAATTTGAGAAGAATTTCAGTGACCTGAATTTAAAAAAAAACGTGAATGTTCAGGAGAGAAGAATATTTTATTTGAAATGAGAAGTGATATAAAGAAAAGAACAAAAATAACATTTTTCGCGAAAGTCTCGGATTAAATTTTTAAGAACAATCTAGAATAATCTATTTGAAAAAAAAAATTCGACCGATTATACATTAAAAGAAGTAAATAGCAAATTTTTGCGATAGTTCTGGAATATTCTATTAGGAAGCAAGAATATATTCCTTACCAACAGAACAGACATTGAAAAGGAGAAAAACAATTGTTCCTAGAAGAATTGAGAGTCAAATTCTATTGGGTTGAATATAACGACCAAATTGGCATCGTAGACGTACTGATTGCGTAGTAAAGGACTCAGAAATAAATTACGAGGAGCCATAGAGAAGTGCACGGTTACATCTTTTGAACACTTCCCAATCAAACAGTCGCCTGAGAATTGATCGAGAAAATGTTTAGTCGATACGATGTACCATTGGAACTACATTCTGATCAAGGGAATATTTTCCGTCCAAAGATCTCGGGAATTACGAAGCCATAATCTCCGAATTATTCAAACATTAAGAAGATTGTGACGAACACATAGGTACATTTGATACTGATGGATTACCAATCGGAATGAGCTCTAGCGAGTATCATGTTTTGGAGAGAGCTTTGATTATCAAACAATATTCTTTGTGGCACCGTGTCGAAAAATATGGGCATGGAAGGACTGAGACAGTCAAAGCCGGAATGATATAGGTATTAACGTTCAGTCATCCCATGCTGGGGACAGGGTCTTTATTCATAATAGTACGAGAAAAAAAATGGGTTCCTGAAGTCAGACTTAATGAGATGTTCGTTCATGGTAATTACAGGTGTATCCACGAATATAGTGAATCCTCAAAGAAAATTTAAGGTGGTTAATTTGGACCGGTTGCTTTCCTTTGTGAGTTTGTAGCAGTGTGACATGGCGCAGCTACACGTCATCCGACGACGCAGGTCATAATCAAATGTAGTGGAAACTATGGAAGAAATGGTGGGTGGCTATTTATTGGATAGCCATTAAACTATGTCTAATTGGTTCAAGAAGAATAAGTTGGCTATCATTGGATACTTACCTGGGAATTTTTAACCGGGTTATGGAATACTGCAAAATATATATAAAGTAGGAGCTCACAGTAGAGTAGGAGCTGAATATCGGAGGTATATGGTGAGTGATAGAAGGCATTCCTGGCATGAAGTGAAGTGATAACTACAACATTGTGCATAGTATGTAATTTTTATGATAATTGTGATTAAATGAATTTCTGCGTGTTAAATAAACTTGTTCAATTTTATCGACCTGCCTTACTTAAGAAACGTTACAATTTGCAAAGTGTCGGAATTGTTTAGTGTTAATATGGAAATGAATTTTATTGAATTTCTGCGGATGGTTGGATATGGTGATTAAATCAAACTGTTAGTAATATGAAAAGACAGTTTAAGGAAACAAACGTGTAAGATGAATTAATATCTATTAACAAATTGCCCTAAGTGATTAGTATCAAATTAACTGAACTACAACAACAAACTTATTTTGTTTTCTGACGCATTTAGTTCATCTTACAAGGTGAGCTAAATCGACAATACTCGAAATTGATGAGTCCACACTGGTAGTAGGAAGTTCACACTCAACGCATATCAAAAGTGAATGGTTCAACGGATGTTATGGAAAATTATCGTATAGAGTCTTTTCATCTCTCATTAGAGTTACATATTTGAAATTGTGGAAAAATTACTGTCGCGATATATTAATTTATTTTCTAACCCTTCTAGACAGGTGTCGCTATCAAAAGGAAATATCGACAACTGGTTCTAACTAGATGTTCGTGTAAATCTCGATGATATATTTTCAGGCAGAGAGATAGTTAGAAGGGCATCTATTGGATAATCTCTGAAATACGAAGATCTCAATCTTTCCAATTCATTTTTCTCAGGGTACGTGACAAGCAGAGTTTTCGAAACTAGTTATTGAAGGTATTCATGAAGTATTTTTATTGCATTTGGAATATTGCATAAACATGACACATTCATTTTCAATTCAATTATTTGTATTCTATACAGTTGTTATCTTTGTATATCTATTTCCTTGAATATCTCCAAAGAAATAAAAGAAACTTTTTTCATAGAAGAATTTCTTTCTAAATATTTTTTCCATGTTTCTATCGTCTCCTTGATCTCAAGTATCATTAAATGAGATATTTTTTTTTTCACAAAGATATTTTGCTCGAATTTTCGTCGCTATTTTGCGGAAGTTATCGAAAAGCTTATCTTTAAAATGCTTTGTTGTGTTAAACATGTTTTCTGCTACAAAATAGGACAAATAATCATATTTGGGAGAAAATATTAGAATATGTAACTTAGTTACCTTTAACAATTGTATATTACAGACAAAATTTACAAAATCCATCTGTATCACCGTTTCATTGGATATTCATGACAACTTTTAATTTGAACTATTCTAATTCTTAACAAGATAATACATTTCTACTCACATCCATATTAGATAAACGTTTTGTTCGAGTGAAAAAATTCTATGATTCTAACCAGTGTTCCGCTTTTTCAGATACGGAAAGCGACTGAATTATGCAATAAAAATATTTTTCCGAATGTAATGATTTTGAGAAATTTACAGAGAAGGTATAAAAATATACATTTCGTAAGGATAATGTGACCAGTGATGGTGTGGTAACGTAATAACTTTTTTTCTAATGGACTTGCTTGTCAGTTGGCACTACTCTTGATAGTTTTTTTTATTATCCTCCCAGTAATCTTGAATTTAATGTAGAACGGAGACAAAAGTTGATTCTTTGGCTCTATGAGAAGCATATACCTTCTAGTTATTTAAATACTCCATTCCCTCCGATTAAAGAACATTTTAGGGTCCACAAGATGTATATACTTAACATCTTAATATTGATAAAGTTGATACCTTTCCAGTTAAATTTGACCCATATATTGTTACTCTACTGCAGAGCTGCTTCACAAACAAAGGAAACAGATTTATTATATAATCCCCATAAAAGTTACTTTTCAATAACCATATATCTACCAATTGTAGCAGTTGTAATTTTTTACGTAATAGTACTACTTTTGAACTTTATTTGGATGAGCGTATGATCAAATGCCGTTCGCAAGGATACGTGATATCGAATTCATCTATTAAAATGTGGAAAACGCGGCATTTATGCTTTCAAATACTATGATTTTCAATCATTTGGCAAGTTTTTTGAAACAGGAACCAAGAAATCCCGAGTGCTGCTTTCACAACGCTAAATCAAGTACTGAATCATTAACTCTTCAGTAATGTATGTGGGATCAGCACACTTTTCCTTGAAGCCTCTATTATTTCCCAAACGTATTTAGTATCATATAACATTTTGAATCAATGTTAACATTGCTGGTGTATTAGTTTCTTGAACAAATGTAATCTTTTAGAAAGCGGTACAGTGATTAGAATTTCAATTCAATTTACTTTTCGAGATTAAAATTACCCTGTTTCCAACAAACACAAAAATAATTTAATAACGTAATAGACATAAGCTTCGACGAAAGAATAATATACACAATTAGCATTAATTACCAAATTCATTTTCTAGCGTGAATTGTACGTTTCTTGACAATATTAAAATTAATCTAAAATATTTATAGCGGCCGGGCTATTTGATTACATGAATTGACTTATAATATTTGGACAATCTGAATGCAATTATTAACCAAATATGTCCAAAATTATTTATATATGGTTACAACGTAATAGAACTTCACAAAACTTATGTCCCATACGTATTGTGGAAATGTCAAATACATTTATCACTCATCAGTTATTTTGATGAATAATTTTCCATTTCATACTTCTCTTAATCACAAACAATAACTTTTCCGACAACCACTATAAAATATTACATATTCCATACAGTTTTCTCATATTGAAAATTTTAAATTGCGAACAATTTCAACAAGGAAACGAACGAATGACACACCCATATGAAATGAGAACTTGAGAAATCTGATTGACCGTATCCTGTGTGTTTTTATTTTGCATGCAGGTCAGTGATTACTAATGTCTACATTTCCCTATAATGGCATAATAATTTTGTCCGCAGTTGAAGTACTTTACCGAATAATATTTTAAATTTGAGTTCTGAAACCTTGGCGTGTGACACCGAGAGAATTGAAATTTTCTGTTAGCTGAAAAATGAATACTAACTGCATTTTTCTAAGGTTGTGGAAAAATATCGTGTACAGAATGTGTTGAAAACTCTATTTTATAGAATTATATATATTATAGAATATATTTTTAATTCAATCACATCACAATTGATAATATTTAAAAAGACCAAACTCAATAAAAAGGAGGAAGTATTAGTACACCAAATGTCAATTTGAATCAACTTATCAATTCACATTATTGTAAACAGCAATACATAAAATACAGATTTATGAAACTATACTAAATCATAAGTGTTCCTACCCTGGAATATGATATATCCGTATGCTTACTCCAATATTGTGACTAACAGATGCAAATTTTGCCTTAATTTTCTGAATGATGAATTTTCTGAATTCTAATGATTGGATGGATGCATTTATATATATATATATATATATATATATATATATATATATATATAAATTTCTTTAATTTCCAATTTATTAAACCTTTTGATATGTCAATGCTTCTAAATGTTTCAACTGTTTATGTTATGTTATTTATGTTTATTTATCATTTTTTCCAGATAATTATTTTCTTTCAAGGCAGTTTTTGCTTTTTGAATAGCTAAGCATCTAAATTCAGGATCTGATAGTTGGATAGATCTATCAGTCAAACTTATAATCACTAATCTTTTTTGTGACATGGGAAGACACTAATTGAAGTTTAATATTTTGAGGACCAAGTTGGTTTCCTTATACCATTCTGTTATTCCACAAAATTATATAATTTTTTTGCATTCTGTAAAGAAACTTCAACTCTTGATTGATTTCCTGCTAAGCTCACCTACCTGTGCATCGGTTTATAGATAAATTTTTCTCCTATCTATTGACCGGAAGATGGAAGACGATGTAAGGACCCGATAAATCATTCGATCTTATCCAATTATACTTTAATTCATGAAGTTATTTGGAACCTAAAGTCAACATTACGACAGGATAAAAAATGTAGGATTTAATACTAGCTATATTAAAATCTTGAAGACTAATTTAATATTGAATTAGATCATTGTTTACTGGCCAATTGAGAACCATATTTTTAAAATTCCTGTG
Organism: Diorhabda sublineata; assembly: GCF_026230105.1. Lineage (NCBI taxonomy): Eukaryota > Metazoa > Arthropoda > Insecta > Coleoptera > Chrysomelidae > Diorhabda > Diorhabda sublineata. Next base: position 8,499,115 of record NC_079474.1, on the reverse strand, counting down.
AATTAGGATGAAACGCATATATGTTCACATTCTCCTTTGAGAACATTAAAATTCATACATCATTTCAAAATGATTGATAGTGAATATTATCCACAAATGTTTTTAAATAAATACTTCGTAAGCGACGTATTATACTCAGTTCAAAAAATAGATTGAAATGAATTTAGGAGAATTCTCATTGTTTTTTTCTTAAAAGCTTTATACAATCTATATGGCAGGGATCGGAAACGTAGAAAAGCATGATAGACCTGTGACGACCTTCTGTTTAAAATGACATGCATCACTTTGTAAAGTGTAAGTATTATAAGATGAAGGATTAGAAGAAATATCACATTTTTATTTCACTCATTGTAAATTCACTATAAATATTCCACGGAACTGGCAACGAAACTCAGTCGGACAAGTGATGGAGATGATGCTGTTACACGGAGATCATTCAAAAAGCAGTTGCTCAGTATAAATAACAAAATTACTCAAGGTATCAAGCAACCTAATGAAATTTTAGAATCGCACCAATTTTGATAGAAAAGGAAGACCTTTCTGAGCAATGCGAATGTTTGGTTCAATGCTTTTCCTAAAGAGTAAGCTCGAACTATTGGCAAGCAAGTTACCGGAATCGCAGAATATGTACAATAGATCGATGCCATTAAACGTAACATCGTATCTAGTATTTTATGGGAGAGCGTGTCGATGTTAATAACATTTCCCAGTTGGCAATCAGAATTTGTTAAACATTCTATTACTTCATACATTGATCAACTACTTTTGAATTTTCATTGCATTATTCATAAAGAATTTTCATACACATGGATCTCCAGCGGAAGCGTAAAATTCGTAATGAATACTAGTGTGAAAATTGTTTGCTGGTTTAGCCGTTGTAAAGTGCTTTCTGGATTTATGGAATATTTGGAAGAAACTAAGTCATTTTTGTTGCTAAACTCAAGTCCTTACTTATCAAAAGATAATAAAGAAAGGATTTGTGAGATTCTAATTGATACTACAAATCATCTCGAAGAACTGAATCTTATGTTGCAATTAACGGGTCAAGCTGTTCTATATTTGTATGATTTCTAGAATTTTTTTGAAATGAAAATCAGTACGTTTTCGCGATAATACAACAGACTTAATGAATTCTCTTTTCGAATGGATTTTGATCTTCAGCATATTGTATTTAGGAACTCCAAGTTATGAAAGAGAAAAAATGTGGAAATAAAAAGAAAAGTAATTCTAGGAGGTGATTCTCAGAATATATCAAACGAAATATTGAATATTTGAGCCAGTTTTCCAGATGAATATATTTGCATAAAAAATACCATTTGCAATGTTTGAAGCATTCGGATTGTGATATGTGAGAAAATTTTTCCTCATATGGAAATTATTTAGAATCATATCAAAGTCAGCAAACAACAAAACAATCAGAGGCTTTTGTAATATTGAGAGTAACTAGACAAAAACGACAAATAGAAAAGGTCTCGTCGGAAAAGACAAGGACAAGAATCTCTCTGAAAATTTTTCAAATTTTGAAGAAAAAAATGACTTTTATGAAAACATGTACTCCATTGAACGGCACTTTGGCTTTATTTAAAATTGCACTAATTTGTGAACAGGTTGCCGACCTTTGGTATATAGTTTGAAAGATTACTACACTCTCACAATCAAACGATACGATAGTTTATTGTAACATTTTCCATCTAATCATCTAACCGATATAGTAGTTCACTTTGAATAATTGGATTGCAAGTGTAAATACGGTTATTGAAATTTATTGAAAAAAAAAGTAAATAAAGAATGTTGAAATAAAAAGTTCAATATATTTCTATTAATACCTTCGCACATACGATTTACGTGTCGCATTTAATCCGTTTACCAATTTGTTTGTAATGTTAATGAATGCAGCTGTGAAATTTAAAATGATTATCTGAATAGCACCGTTACAACGGACCCTAATGATCTATTATTTCATTTCATTGGAAACAGCTGGCAACTAGTTGATATCTTCTCAATTGAGTTTAGCTTTATTCGCTTTTTTGACACATCCACAATTGATAGACCACTATCAAAAAATATTAAGATAGAGCTGTACAGTTATGATTCAAATATCAAAATATAGTTTTGAATAAACTCATTGATACGGTTGCAAATATTATGTTTTATTCGAAATTTGAATCGATTCCCTATGCTAAATGTAGTGAATATTCGTCAAATTTTTATTTACGGTTTTCATACTCTTCAAAAACCTCAACTCCAATAGAATAACTATATCTTCTGCGAGATAAGAGAAAGATGCGTATTTTTGTATTAACTACGTTGTACAACAAATATCTTGAAAATTCATATCACTATATCCAAATAAACTGATATACCATCCGTGATTTCGATGAAGGATTTACATATCCATTCTGAAAATAAATTGGTATTATCATCATCTACTTCCGGTCCAATCTCGTATGATTTTCTATTCAGTTTGGACACATTTTTATCTTTTGTATTATGTTTGAAGTTCAAATCCTTATTTAGTACCGAGCTCTTCTTTACCAAGACCCTCTATCTGGCATACTTCTTTTTTTTTTTCGTTAAATCAGAGATGTATTAAAAATTATACCGCAATTATTATGAACGCATGACGTTAAATCGCTGAAAGCTTTTGTGTAGTATATCAGATATGTTTTTTGAAATGCTAGCTGCAAAAGAACATGATTATTTACCAATATAAAATTCATTTTGGTTGTTGTGGTGAAGAGCCAGAATGATCAAAGTTTTATCTAATGAAATTGCTGTTATTCACTTCGCGGTTAGAAATTGCAATAAGAATATGCAAGACAGACATATGGATTGCTAGTTATATATCACAGTGATGTGGTGGAGCAAATTGACATCATGCAAGACAACGCGTAATGCAATGGAAGACGCAATATTTCGTGATCAAAAGCATAAACAGATAAAGTTCATCTGATTATTCTATGCAGGATCTTACACTTGTAACTTTATTGGTCTTGAGCAATTTTTTTGCGAGCAACTTGCAATTCTAGAGAGGAATGAGTTTCTAATTTACTGATATTACGTTTAATTTATTATATATATTATCTAAGCAATAAATCAATCTTGCAAGAGATTGTATGTATTTTCTTGTACGTTGTCTTGCATCATGTCAAACAGCTGCGTCTGAATGTTGCTGTGGGAGAATTAAATTGCCTTTTTACTTTGGATATCACGTGCTACCCCTTTTATTGTGAATCTTTTATATGAGTTAGATCCAATGATCAAATGAAAAGGTGAACAATTGTGTCCAAAAATTTTATTTCTTCTGATCATAATTCCCTGTTATATTTTTTTCAATTAGAAGCACCGCAGAAAATGGAATTCATTTGTCACTGTATGAATTTTAACTTAATTATTTTAAACTAACTGTTGATTGAAACATCAGAGTTCAAATAATAATACATAGTCTCGCTGGTTTTCAATCAATCAATAAATGTATAAGTTAGTTGCATAGCAATATCGATTCATTTCCAACCTACACTTCTTCGATCACGGTTCGTGTTTACCTGAACAGCTCTTCTCTTAATACAGAATTGAAAGTAAAGTACCAACCGGCTGCTAGTTTATTATGATTAGATTTATTCCTTCTACGAAATTTCTGCCTTTAAGGTTCTCAACTTCCAATTAATAAAAAACAAAAACGAACTAAATAACAGAAGGTTCTCCCTCATATCCTTCATCGGGGCTTTCCGTTAACATTTCACTCAAAGCATCACTTTGTACATTTAGTGCAGATTCACTAATATTATTATTATTACCACTACCAACATTAGATCCGGACTCATTCGAAATCTGTTGATTTATATAGTCTACGTTTTCATTATCGGTTTGAGCACTCGCACTACGTCTAGAAAAAGCTTGCGGACCATAAGTCATGGTCACGTTGGAATTTACACTGTGTACCAAATTTGGGTTTATACTTGAGTTAAGTAAGTGAATGTTGGCGGGAACACAAGCAGGCCACGGAGTATGGGGATGGGACGATGGAGATATGGCGTCCACTAAATTGTCTACTGGATACTTTGGATCTTGATTTTGTGTCCTCACGGGGTATCTGGAACAAAGAAAAATGCTGTTCTAATTTCCACTAAAGTTTTTTATTTATTCAATAATTCAAACTTAAAGTTTTTGTTTAAAATGTCCATCCATTGTTAACTATTTCTCATTTAGTTTCTCGAAATAGGAAACTAAAGTTCAGATGGACAGAATCGATTTAAGAAAAAAATTCCATTTTAAGATTTGATCTAGCTAAAAAATAATTAGTTAAATAAGGATAAAATGATGAGAAGAATCAAGACTTTTTCTTCTTTATATTTTTTTTATTTCTTTTTGTGAGTATTGGGATTTTAGTTTTCGTTCTCCTTTTCATCGCTTCAATGGACTCATGACGCATTTCCTGGAATGAATGGGTAAATTGAGAGAGAACAAAGACACAGGAAGCTAAATCTGGTGAATATGATGACTGAATGATAAAGGTAGTTTCGCGTTTAGATAAAAAATCAATCACAATCATGTTGAATTTTTTGACGTGAAATCTTCTGAGTGGCTGTCCAAAAATCTGATGGTTCTTCACGAATTGATAATTCGGATGGTGAATGGGAATTAGCGGATCGCGCTTTTAAAATAATTACGGTGAATTTCGAGAATTTTGAAATTAAATTATTTGCTTCGCGAATTAACACCAAGTGCGCAGTCTATTGCTCATGGAGAATAGACCCATGGGCATTTGTACTCGATGCATTCACAATAAGTTGGTCCGATTGGATGTTTTACGCCTTTCTCTATATTAACCCGAGTAGTTAAAAAAAATTCAGGATGACAAAGCAAAAGGTTTATTGGTGATACTTCACTGGCCTACTCAGGTCTAGTTCACAAACACAAACTAGTTCAGAAATTATCGGTAGGAGGGTGGGTTTTGTTTGAAGCAGACTCTAATATCTTAGTTTCTCCTTGAAGATCTCGCAAACATCCCCTAGCAAAGAACCTTATCCTGGTTGCCGCCAAGTTATCAGCCAAACATTCTCATAAAAGGTAAACCTAGAGAAACAATTGATATTCCAATCGTTCCTTTAATAGAACGTTGAACAGTTATAATGGGACTCTTAAACTCTGCTGGCGATGGAATGGATAAAATGAAGAGGATCCGTATGTTGTGTTAGTGTTTCTTTCGGAAATATTTTGTGATGGTGCTGGATATAATACGCTAAACTCTGCGAGAGCGGCACTGTTATTAATATTAGCGGAGGATGTCACAAATAATCAACTGATAAGTCGATTCATGAGAGGATCTTGAAAGATAAAACCCAGCTTACCTAAATACAAGTCCACGTGCGATGTGGATCCAGTTTTAAATAAGTTGGCAACGTGGTTTCCATTAGAAGAGAAGTAATTTTAAGAAAAATTAACGAAAAAATTAGTGTTGTTATTAGCCTTGGGTACGGGCCATCGCTCTCAAACGTTTTCATTAGTTAAAATTCCTAATATCATTGCCTCAGAAAGATAAATTGAAGTACATATTCCTAATGAAATTAAAACTTCTCCGCCGGGGGTTCCACAAACAGTAGTGAAGATCTCTGAACAGTAACTAGTAATGACAGAAAACCTACGAAGAAATAAGCTACATAATTCAGTTAAAAGTGAAACAATCAGTCGTGGGATAAGATCGACGTAAGTTACTTTGGAAGTGGATAAGAAATTCACTGCGCATTCTACGCGGTTTGCCTTGACATTGAAAGCATGTGCAGGAGGTGTGTCGCGAAAATTAAAACAGTAGCTGGTTGATCTCTTAACTCAAGAGTATTCGCTGATTTTTATCATCAGTTAATAATTATTGAAAATAATCCATTCACAGAGTTGTAACACGCAGTATATTGAGTTAGTTAAATTGAGTTATATTTCTATTTCATAATTTTGAAATGAATGGTTATTATTTTCAGCAAAAATTTGTTTGATAATGGTTACAAAGAATTCATTTTTCAATTTCCTCTGTATTATTATATACAGAGAATAATTGCTCTGAACTTGCTACCTTCGTAATCTCGAAGAGCGAGACACGTAGGTTAATGGGAAGATCGTACGGGCTGGCCGAAGACCAGCGAAGTTTGATCTAAATTATCCGAGAGTCTCACACGAGAGGTTCCCACTCACATATACTCAGAAATTTATTGATCCCTTTTCAAGTAAATTAAAAAATGAATTAGTTTTTTACGAATAAGTAAACAAATATAAGAAAGTGCCATAGGAACGTAGAGGCACTTGTGTTTTATTTTTTAGCTCTGAACTTGTGTTTATTGACATAAAAGTAGTGATATTACCTTTGTAATCTTTCGTGCGAGACACTAGGATAATTTAAATCAAACGGCTCGTAATATCTTCCAATTATGACTTTCTTGGGCATTAAGATGCAAAAGCAATTTCGATGAAATCATTATTATTAACAATTTAGTAAAATTCAAATTTAAATTCATATGTTATCTGTTAACTGATAGCGGAATTTCCTGAAGCAAACATTGACCTGAGGATATCCTGTCCTTTAAATATACTTCAGCAGCTGTGGTACTCTTTCATTTTACTGTGACGCTTCAATGCAATACAAATTTCGCCGGCTTCTTCTAAAAGGGTTGCAGAAATTGGACCTAAGTTCACCACTGCACTTGTCGATTATTCCAAGTATTTTACACAGGACATTTTTCCAAATGCTTTGATTCCAACGGATTTTACGGTACAGTGACCTGTGTTTAGGTTTGGATATGATATTTTTTCTGAGTAAACAGTTGAAGTTTATACTTCATTATTTAACGGATGCATGTGAAGTTTCCTGTAAAAATATTTTTTTCCACTGGAATTATTTTTCGCAGGAAGAGATCCATTGGTGTTAATGATTATAGAAAAGAAGGTCAAGTGAATAAGTTCTACTCACCCCAAGAAGCAAAATCTATTACACTGTATAAAACTTTCTGCAATTGATACTGCCATTGTATTTATGTTTTGTGTTTACAGTTTTTTTTATACACCGGGCCATGGTAGGCCCACACATGCACAATGAAGCGATACCAGCTCGAAACAAACCTCAAAAAGTTTTCTATATCAGGGCCATTTTAGAAATGAATCAATTTCATGATAAAGTTGATCGTACATTCAAAAGAATGTGTTAATTTAGCGGTAGCGTAAACAGTATGGTCACTATTATAACAGGTTGGTATAAACCAGGTGGGTTAACCGTATGTTATGCGGCGCAGCTCGAGTTTTGGTTTGGTGGTAGCTTGCTTTCCCTAGGTTCATATTCTCTATTAACATGCTTTAAATTTTTGGTTTAAACATATTCATGATTCAAAATACGGAGAACGTTACACATTAGGTTGGAAAAGAGGAAAATTGAACAGTCAATTAGAATTTCTAGTGGATATGGTTATTGAATAGATTGTTTTCCACGTTGAGACCATTGACACTATGTAACAAAAAGATTTTTGATTTTTTTCTTCTTATATGAGATTATGTGATCAGTAATTCTCATGAAAAAAATAAATAAAAAAGGTGAAAAAAAAATTGTGAGAAATAAATTTATTGTTATTAAAAATCTCAACTATTTATGAGTTCGGAAAGTTTCTGATTAAAGACCAATAGTAGTCTGCAAACATTGCTGGTTCCCACTTTCTTTGGTAGCGCTTTTAAATTGTCGCGATATCTTAATGAAAGCGCTCTCCATGCCCGTCACATAAAGCGTCAATACTTTCCGGAAAAAACTTTAGTTGGAAAAAGTGTATTTTTGAGGACATATTATATCCCAATTTATGATATGCATTAAGGATTTTTTTGACGAGGTCGGAATATTGAGGAGATCTGTAGTTTCCGAAAAAGTTTAGAGTAACTCTTGAAACCAGTTCCATCTTTATCCATGGCTTCTACAAAATGTTTGATCAGCCTTAGTTATGTGTTAATTTCCCTCAGGAATGTAAAGATTCCTTGGGGGCCATTTTACTTACATCATGGTCATTTTTCTATTGACTGTTCCACTCGCATAAAAAGCAACAGCATTTCATGTAGCCATTTAGCAGTCCCAAAAACCAGAGCAACAACAACTCTAATCCTTACAGATTAATCACGGTTGTTTGCTGTATTCTACTATTTCTAACATTAGTTTCATAATGTACCTATATTTCTTTCAAAAAGCTCCGTCAGCTGAAGGTAGTGATGAGAATCTATTACCGTTAAGAAGCAGTACAGCCTTCAAACTTGTTTGAGGAATCAATGAGCAGTCTCCATTCATCCGATGCTTTCATTTATCCGGAAAGCCTTTGATATTGGCCAAGCAAAAATAACAGTAGTTTATGTATTAAGTAGATTCGCTCCATATCACTTCTTTGCCAGAAGGCATTTCTAAATATGGTCTATTGAACCAACCTGTCAAATTTCTGTGACATGAGATACAGCAAATGTGCGGTACCCAATATTTATTCTAGTAGCGAATATCCAGGTTATAACAAAAAAAGTCGGGAGAATAAACACATTTTCGTGACATTTTACACGATTTAGCTGTCAAATAAATTCCTTACAGAGTTTAATGAAAAGTGACTATTTGCTGATAAAAATATTAAAACGATTTTATACGTGAACGACAAAAACTGATATTTTTCTGTTAACTTTCGTGGTGCTACCAATAAAAAGCAACAGATTTGGTTCTAATGACTTTGTGTAGTGCCTAATAGGTTTGAATTCCACTGTTTAAATTTGCTATCTATTATAAAATAACAGAAGTGATTTTAGAAACAGTATACAATCAATAGTTTAGAATATTATGAGTAATTCACATTTCACTACCACTGCTGTTTGAATAGGCATATTTTTATATAGTTGACTATTTTTTTTTGTTTTGTTATGCTATAATTATCTGAAACTACACTTAACTGCCACCTACTTGTTAATATTTGAAACCAGAGTATGTAGTCGACAACCCTTATTTTCAGAAATCATCCTTGGGCGTAATAACTACCATAAATCATTTGTCAAGCTACTCTTGTTTGGATAGGAACGAGAATATGATTAATTGGTCCAAGTTAGTTTAGATACAACGAACTGTGACTACTATGTTATATTTTTATCTAGGAAACGTTATCTGCCTTATTGTTTTCATGACATTCCGACTGCTTCGTTAACTTATCCTTAAAGCCGGATTATAAACCGCGGCGTTCCTTCATTCGTATTTATATTTATGTATATCCGTGTACAATAAAAAAATATCTGCTTCTGATTCCAAATATTTATCAATTGAATACAATCAGATCTATGTAAAATATTTTTGCAGATGCTTACCACAAACTGAAATAAACTGAATTACCTTAAAATTCAAAGTTGCTTGGATTGGACACTACGTGGGCGCGTTCTAAAATTATGCGATATCATAAGATTTCCCGTTATAATTGGAAGAGTATTTTGAGAAAACAAGAGAATATGAATGCCGAAAGTAACTGAAACCGGCATAACTATTATAATCAGGCACTAACTAAGTGACTTTGCACTGAATACATTTCATATATCCCATTGAAAGTAAGTTATGGAGCAACATTATATTATTCTACTGAAACAGGTTGAGATATGACGTATGAGAGTTACTACTTAAGTTTTGAGCTACACAATGATTTGACATATTCACATCAGTGTTGACATCTCAAAATTTTAGTAGTAACCCTAGTATCTCTGAGTTACAATATGGTGAAGTTAAAATAATCTTGATAGACCTATATGTATCTTAGAATAGATGAAAGGACTTTTGTGAGTAAAAATTCTTGCTTACAACTTTTTTGCTTGACAATAGACTCATTCCTAGCATAATTTGAGCTTTAAAAATGAAGTACACCTCAGGAATTTTCCAGAAAACCTGAACTAGAATTTTCTAAAATTTATTCGTGTAATAGTTCTCTTGTAGTTGATCGAACAACAAAAACTATTCTATTTTTTTCCTGAGATTCAAACTGTGTTCTCGTTTCACCATTCCCCATTAAAATCCTCATTTAGCTAATCAGGAACCCTTTCTGTATAATGAACAGGGCAGTAGTCGTGTAGGAAGAATAGTTGAAGGAAGTTTGTAGATAAATCTTTGTAGAATTTGGGATTAAGTACGCCGATTTAACGTTCTTCTAAAGACTGTGTACGAATGAATTCTGAAGATGGAATAATTTGCTAATCATTGTTGTGCAAATCAGAAATAAGAAAATTGATGGTAGAATTGCTCTGATATAATAATAGATAATCGGCAGCATAAAATTGTCCCGCAAATTTCCATATTTTAGTTCAATGTCACAGAAATAAATTATAGAACGAGAATTGAGAGACTTTAAAATATTCTAATCTATATTTAGTAAATTGACCGAGAAAGACGGAAATCGAAAAATTCTTTGTAGTGCGGTTGACAAAAATTTCTTTCTACTTATGATAAATTAAGTTGAAATCAGATACCCTCAGTTATCAGCTATATGCAGGTAACATGGAATTCAAAAGATAAAACATATAATGTAGCAAATATTTGTAGAGATTGAAAGAAATTAAATCAAACGTATCCAAGAGTGATGGTATGATGATATTATAACAGATGGAAGAAAAAGATGCGACAAAAAATTAGGAATAGGGTTGAGGATTACATGCAAATTCCATATTTTTGTATGTCGGCTTGAGTCGCAAACCTCGTAACTCTATAGAACCAAATTTAACAGTACACAGAAAACAATTGAATACAAACTTAACCTGATTATTTGGAGGAATGAAATAGTGGCCAGATATTAACAATCGAGAAGATAATTTAAAAAAAAATTGTTTTAAATTTTAAATTAACACTGAGGCGGTTAGCTTTTAACTAAATAGCTGTCTCCAGTTTCGATGTTTTCTATTTAAGCTTGTCACAAAATTGTTTTTGTGAATCTTTACAAGTTTTTCTGTTGATTGCGCTAAGAAATTATGATAATAACAGAATGTTGGAAAAGGAAAGAAGCATAGTTACGAGTTTTGCGACTAAAGCAGACCATATTCCACGCATTTACACTTTTTTGTATATTTCATTATGGTACACATATTAAGACATGTTGTTCAAATTTGATGACATATTTTGTCGAATTGAAATTCTTATAAATATTCACTATTTATAATATAAGCTTAGACTCGCATTTCAGCATGAGGCTGGTTGTATCAGACTCTAGCTATTCCGTATCCTTATCAATAAGTTCGTTGAGTTTTAGGTTTTCTTTGAAACTAAATAGTTACTCATTTCTTTATTAAGAAGGATGTGCCTTTAAATACTACTAGAAAATATTTAAATTGTTAGAGGGAAGCAAACGAGCTTTTTCTTTACAATGCTGAAGACATCCACTATTTTTCTAAATAACTAATATCTCTTAAAATTGCCTATGTTTCAAAGTTTTTCACACCCTCTATAATACTAAATTTACCAATTACTGGATAAAATTAGAAGAAATGTATCACGTGAAATGATTATTTTTTTATTTGATTTCCTGATGAATCAAATTATTATCAATTTGAGTAAAACTAGAGAGTAAGAAAGCACACCAAATAGCTTCCATTTACATAATGCTTTTTCAATTGAAAATGCAAGCCAGCGAATAGTTCATCTCGCTCCTAATTGAACTTAAAAACTGTGCTTCACATATTTTAAAGAGCGATTATTTTTGCATTTATGACACAAACATGCTCATACTCAAATGCCAGTTTTTGCTATGTTTTGTTCACCGCACTATTATCGAGCTAAGCTTAAACTCAGGTTTAGATCCCCATAACTTCTTTATCGTATAAATCATCCTGGTTTTATATGCATGTCGAGAATAGAATGATTTTATTATTTAATTGCTTTGTTTGCTTTCCACATCTACGTTAAACTGGCTCGCGAAAACCAAATAATCCACAATTTATCTTGATAATTTTAACAAGAGAATGAGAGTCTGAAATAATATAGAGTGACGCTTGTATAGGTAGTCCCAAGTAATCAAAATATTTTCCTTATAACGTTCACGAAAATTGATTAAGTTTAAGAACCTCCTGATTTCTTATTTTTGAATGTATATGGAAAAGTGGAAAGTAGCGTAGTTTTCTATCTGGAATACTTGGTATGTTTCATCAATTATTTTGACTAAAACATTCACCTTTTGTTGCTTCTTTTACGTTACTTGATAGGAATTATCTAAGTTTTGAAGAATTTCATGTAAAGTGAACCAAACATTCATTAATAAATTTAAACATAATAATGTAAGTTTTATTTTGACAGTTTAAAACTTTCTTTTAATGTTTTTTTATAACCTCATCCCTGTCTGGTACAGGTCGTACAGCTTTCGTAAACTTCTGTTCACTAAAAAAGCATACACTTATATTTTTCCCTCTTAAATCAGATTTCACACATAATGTCACTGACAGTGTTAGCGACAGATAAATGAATAATTGATTTAAATTCAGTTGAAGTAGATATGTACTTAATGCCCCCTCAGTTAACTGAAATTTGGAAAGCCTCCATTATTGGAGTTCTAGATCTTGATGTGAGTACCGTAGCTAGTGAAGAAGCCATTGGAGCAAGACGAGACCTTGCGCCGACAAGTTGTGCCTGGAGGAATAAAAATTGTTTAAGGCACACACGATTTGAATTGATTAATTTTTCAACAGTATATTCCTTTGAATCGGCTGCTAGTGCTTCATATGCAAAAAACTTTCCAGGATCCCGTCAAACAGGATGCAAAGCTTCGGAGTTGTGTTTGTACCTTTTAATGTGTATTGTGATTAAGACTTTTGGGAACGAATTGTCTTACCACCAAATTGAAGATTTAAAGAGCAATATGTTGACGAAAGTGATGAATCCGGCAAATTTTCAGTAAATATTTGGGCTTGGATGAGTATCAAAAGGTCTGGCGTTTGTTGGAGAATAATTTCAAGGTTCAAATTGGAAGTTTACTTGAATATTGTAGACAACATTAGGTTGCCAACAGTAAATCAAACTTATGATAGAAAGTATTTCATTTAGTAACATGGTAATCGTCCTGTCCACACCGCCGGCATAATTCAACAATGGTTTCCACAAAACAATATCGAGTGCTGATATGAATCTCATTGAAAATTTAGGGGGTGGTTGGTAGCAAAAATTACAAAAGAAATTTTTGTCCCAGAAATCAAGAAAAGCTATGGGTAGCCATTGAAACAGCTTGAGAACATTTCAATTCGAAGGAATATTTGTCGTAATTTAATTCACTCCGTGCACGAATATTAGAAAAAGTGATTGAGAAAAACAAATCAATTACTAGAAAATTTGTTCTTGTACTCGATTATTTATTGATAAATATTCTTATCATTTGTTCTGTTATCTAGTTTTTTATCATCATTATTATATATAGAAGTATTACTTCTATTCTGTGATTTCAAGTTTTATCATGGATTCTTTTAAAAGAGACTCACTTATGGAGCGGCCTGTAATAAACAGGTCATGGAACGCCATCTTAATCCTTTCAGCACAGGAGACGGATTTATATACCAAATCATTGCTGGGGTCTTTACAGAAATCAGATCAGAAAGTCACTGAATTCGCTATTTTAAAATGAACCAATACGATTTGTTTCAATGCTTTCATTCTGTAGTTCTGTTTGGTAACTACATCGTAAGACCTTATCCTTTTACCTTCTTTGTTTCATTGTAGACCACTATGAGTAATTTTCCTAATCCTCAAGGAATACAGTTTTTTGACCAAGTGGCCATATCAACTCAATCTCTTCTAGGCCGATTCAGAGAGATGGAGTAGAGAGTATTTGTTGTTATAGATACAATTTCAAAAAGGGAAGGGATTTTTTGATATTAGTGAGTAATGGACTTGTTGTGCTTCAGTTGTCTTCAGATAATAAAAGATACTCCGTTATAATTCTCAAGCATACTTTGTGATGAATAATAAGAATTTACCCGTGTCAGCTGGACTGATATGGTTAATAATTGTAGTATATTGATTATCTTGTTGAAATTACTTCCTTGATAACTTGTTGGTATGGTGTTAAATAAATATACTGCAAAAATCTGTGCCAAGAGTTGTATGCCATTTTAATGAACAGAAGTGTACTTTTGCATATTTTTGACTCTCGATATATTTATACGTAAAAATTCAAATTGGAACAACTGTCTCCATAATAATACCACCAATATTCTGGAGAATAACCGTGTTTATTTATGTTTAGTGTCAATGTGCCCATCTACTTCACAAAAGTTTCCAAATAAATTGTTTTCGTTCGGACCTTCTGACCCAAAACTGAGAGAAAAGTGGTTTCAAGCTGCGAAGTGAAATGACAATTATCCTCCAAAAATGCTGTGAAGATCTTTCTGACTTGAGTCTGCGAATATACTTGTTATTTGTCCAGTGAATAGAAATAAAATATCGACCAGGCTGAGTACATCCTTTGCATTTAAGTTTTAATTTGTGGAATCCAGCTGTTACTTTAATTTTCTCAAATTTAGAGAATTTTTGATTTGTTTTAAAATGAGAAATAGATATTATTGCAACATCAGTACTTTTTATAATATAATGATTTGTGAATTGAGAAAATATTTATTCTTTCTTTTTTAAGGACAGATGGTGATTATCACCCCTCTCTGGTCAATGGGTTAAATTCAAAGATACAACAGTTGTTGTTTGGGGACTTGGTGTCATACAAATTTATTGATGAAGTTTGCGATACCCACATTATCCAATTGAGCTTTCAAATTAATTGGATTCGCCAGGCATACCACCATTCACAATTGAAGGTTGGATCTCGCATTATTCTGCTTCGTAACTTGAACCCACCATTGCTGTGTATTGGCATACAATTATTCATTAAAAAATTCATGAAAAATGTTACTGAATCCTTTATTTTGGATGGAAAGTTTCAAGGCGAAAATGTGTTGCTGCCACGAATCCCTATGATTCCTACAGATGTGCCAATTGAATTCAAACGCACTCAATTCCCAATTAGATTGGCATTCGCTTTGACGATCAATAAGGTACAAAATGAGACATTGTCTGTATGTGGCTTAGGTTTGGAAACACCAAGGACAACTAATGTGGCATGCTCTCGCGTGGGAAAACTATCCAGTTTGTGTGAGTTGGCTAAAGATGGACTAATTTTTTTTTAACTGATATAATTAATAGTGAGAATACGAATAATTATTTTTGATGTTTAGAATTGTGATTTGAGATATATTTGTTACTTTGATAAAGATTAATTTATTAATCTAAATAAAGCATACTTTCATTATCTACAACTCTTTCGACTACGAGTACATCTCTACACACTTATAAAAGTTAGTTATTTATATTGAACTAGAAAAATACTTCGTAGTTATAATTTATAAGGCAGAACAACGTTTACTGGGTCAGCTAGTATTACATACATTTCATCACCCAAGGGTGGTGAGTAGACTTGCAACACGTCGTCAAGGGCAATCGATAACTTTTTGATATTTGTTACTTACATCCTCCAAAATACTTTTTACGATATAAGAAATACCAGAGGTGATATATAGAATAGACGTCATATTTCTCGAACATAATCCAACGTGAAATTTGATAGTCACGCTCTTGAAATCTGGATATACCTACACACAGTGACGTTCTTTGTTAAGGAAAGTTCACACCCAATAAAAAAATCATTCTAAATAGCATTATCTTCATAACACTTACTTTTTATAATTAAGATATATACTAGAAAAGTTATTTGGACTGTTTTATCAATTTATCACCTTTTTCCCTAATTCGATTGGTTTCTAAAGTTGTTCAGATGTTATATTTCCCTCCTATTCTTGAGAGAATATATTCTTTTCTCTTCCAATTTCTATTTTATTCATTAGAAAACATACTCACCCATCGGCTGTATAACGAACATCCACCGTATTATCGTATGGAGAATCAACACTCCTTGAAAGAAATTCAGCCTCTCGAGAAATCCTTCGAAAAGGATTCGCAGCGGAATGTCTCTTCAACCGATTTGACGGTAACGTCCTATAATACGCTTCGGTGGTAAACTGATTCGGCACCGTTCGACAGGGCAACTTCGGTAAGCCGTAATCTAGTGGGTATCCATCGGGATCAACCACACATCTGAAATAAGAAACGTCCTTCACTCACTTCAAAATATAATCGATAAAATATTTTGTAGAGACAAAAGAGAAGAATATGTTCACATTGTTAAATATTGATATTTGGTGAGAGATACAATAATTTTACATCATTAAACTATAATAATGTGAAGATTGATTAGATTATCAATTAAATTGAATGAAAATACTAATAGGCATTAAAATCGACTGACTGTGAATTAAAAGTTGTTACGTGTCGCATGAAATTGTTTATATACAAGAGCTATTCAGAAAGTGATATTGAATAAGTCTGCTTGTAATTTCAACTACTTGGGCGTAGAAACAACGAGCAGCAGCAGATCAAGAAAGCAACTAGAATATCGGGATATTAAGGGACATTATATGGAGAAATGAATATATGAGCATAGAAAGTAAGACGCGAATCTACAAGACCTGTATCAGACCCATACTAACCTATGCCGCAGAAACAAGGGCAGACACAACACAAACAAAGAGAAAAATGAGAACAGCAGAGATGAAGATATTACGAACAATAAAGGGTACCACACTCCACGATAGAATACCCAACACAGATACCTTAAGAGAACTGGGAGTACAAGATGTCGTTAGATGGGTAAGAGCAAGACGCCGACAATGGAGAGACCATGTAGAACGAATGGCTCCAGAACTGATTGCCTAATGGGCCAAAACACAGAAACCAGACACAAGACGCCCAATCGGTAGGCCCCCAAAACGCTGGTACGATAGCTGGACATCGGCATCACAAGAGGGCAGATGACAGACCTGACAGGACCTCGTCCTACTACAAGAAGAAGAAGAAGAAGTAATTTGGAGCAGGGAGGATAAGGGAACTATGTAAGACTGTAAGAAGCTGGACTAGACCCTCTGGAAGAAATTCCAGCATGTTCTGGAATATCACAAAAATAAATGACAATCGGGGAGATATGAAGTGATATATTTAGTCATGTGTGGTACTTAGGAAATTATTAGTAAAACAATTTTT
Source organism: Diorhabda sublineata (assembly GCF_026230105.1). Lineage (NCBI taxonomy): Eukaryota > Metazoa > Arthropoda > Insecta > Coleoptera > Chrysomelidae > Diorhabda > Diorhabda sublineata. The sequence continues at coordinate 8,481,975 of NC_079474.1, read as the reverse complement.
TAGGCAAAAATTATCCGCGGAACCTTACAATACTTCAATAAACCACTATCTTATATTCTAAATACCAGCTCACCTGCCTCCATCAAGAAATTCGGTACTTTCCCGCAATCTTGCTATTGGTATTTGTATCGAATTAACATATTCATTTTGACATAATTCATGATTTTTATGATCTTCTCCATCCCCTTCTCGTCTACAACCTGTAAAAACAAAACTTTTCATAGCATAGCATAGTAATACTTAACACACTAAAGCTCAGAAAGGCTGTATGTTTTTGGAATATGATTGTGAACGTAATGAAACTATAAATTAAAGAGCACTTAATCAAACTAACTTTTATTTATGTTTTTAAATCGTCTTAATTTTGAGTCTCTTCTGATTGACAATTAGTTTTTTTAAGGCAGGTGAGAATTTTATGTTCAGGCTTGTTGCGATCTTTCTCTTTTCACATCACAATTTCTTTTCTTTTAAAATCGGCAGTAAAGTGAAACAATAACCGATTGGTTGATAATATCGGCAGTAAAATCACTTTTTAGTGTCTAAGCACTGAAGTAACGGAACGATCTTTTAACTTTAGAAAAAATTCAAATGTTTTATTACCATTAATATGAACAAACGAGAAGAGATTTACATGCCGATATTCAAATATTTTTGAATATGAGGGATTTCGAAAGAAATATAATATGTAACGCAGTACTAAAGTCTGTTTTTGTCACTGATCTAATTAGTTACGCCAGTCTCGTGACAAAAAGTATGACTTTAGTGTCTTGATACATAAATAACTATTTTATTTTTATTTAATTGTTATTTCTAAAAAATAAGTAAAAGCTGGAAATGGACCTTTTTAAGTTTAGAATTTATAGAATAGAACTCTAGATTTTACTCAAATTTTTCAAGATTTTTCTTCTCTTCTTGTTTGGATTTGATTGCATCTCAAGAATTATTTCATTTTCATAATTGAATGTTGTGCAGTTATATTTTTTTCATCGTCTATAGTTCTATTGTATTAATTCCAATGCAAAAATTGAATTGATAGCTTTCACTTATTTCTGGGAAATAACAACTGAAACAAATTAAATGCGGATGAAACAGGGAAAAGGGAATAAAATATTATGAAAACTACTATACTATTATATAATATATATAATATAATATAATACTATTATTGACTAGCATGAATCTTGGACTAGAACAGCATTAACAAAACAAAATCTTCAAAATACTCACTAATTGATTTGAAATTTGATAGGAATTGAGCAATGGAACTTGTATAATCCTACCTAAAATAGAGACTGAAGATAGGACTTTACTTATTTTTCAATTTCCCATTTCATTCCGCGAGAAACTACTCAAAGGTATGGTGAAAGTCAAACCAAAATATGCTCGGTGATTCATGGAAAGCAAACTAATATTTTGAATGAAAATATTGATTGCTCGTTTCTTAAGGATTAAGGATAATTGGATATCGATTCTCTTTCATACTTATGACAGATTCAAGCATATGACAATACGTTGAAAGTTGTTTAGATGTTTTACTCGCCTTCACTGAAGAACAACGAAAGAAGCGAAGAGAATTTTTGTTATCCTACATTCTACGCCTGAGGCGCAATTATAATTGTTGTAGAGTTTTCCGATTCAACGATACTAACAGACATGTACTGGAAACCTTCTAATGATCCAAGTTTCATGAGCGTCTCATTTTTTTTCTATTGTTATTTGTAACCTATTGCATGATTTAGATTCACAAATTATAATCAATTACTTCAACTAATTTGTTAAAATTTCTCAAAAAACGACAGAACGATGTGAAAACCTTAATGTTTTCCTTGAACCCCTACTTTTTCCCGTCATAACTTCTACTTACCATTAATGATGTCAGGATTCTGTTTGAGTTGTATGCCTCGGAGGGAATCAGGACTTCTAATTTGACGAGTATCTCTGATAGGAGAGAGAGTGCTGCTAGACATCAATTCGCACGATTGGGTCTCGAAGCTAGTCAATTCTTCGCTTGGATTCGGGGTATTTATTTGCTGGAAGAAAAAAATATCCCTTCAACAAACTAAGAAAGGAAATATTCAATCGAAAAAATACAACTACTAGTATTCTGGACCTTTATATTTCATATAATTAAAAATAATTTATAAATCCAGTTATTGAGTTTTACACATTTTCGATTTATGCAATAGAATTGTTGTTTTACCGATACCAATAACTGAAACGATAATAATATCATCCAATATTGTGTTTGATATACATACTCACTTGATCCAATATAGAAACTTGGACAAATGATGACTTGTTTGATTACCTCTTACAGAATATTCTTTGAAAGGATTGTTCAAACAATATTCATATTTTCTATAATTCTAAATTTTCTCGAGAGATTGATATAAATTGACGTTTCCACTTCAATCTTTATCAAAATATGATATTGACACTGATAATTTGCGTATTTATATTAATCAATAGATTAAATAAATCATGAACATCGAAATAAGAATAAAATCAAAATTGAAATTTGTTCTAATGAGAAAAATTGGTTTTTCTTCAATCCTTACACCTTAAATATGTAGCAGTACTTAATTAATCAAATAATCTGCAGTTTATTAGAATTTACAATATAGAGCTAAAAATTTTACTTGAATTATTTAGGTCTTTTTTATCATTTATAGCCTTTTCGTTTTTATGAATGTCGTTTATTAGATTTGGTTCCAAGAATTTTTCAAGCTTTATAATTGAATTTATGTTTTTGATGATATTTCATGGTTCGTTAATACAGTTTTATTTTTTTATCGTATTTATGACCTTTTAGTCTATTTGCTAAATACTGAGAGATCTGCTCTATGTAGACAGCATCACAATTGATACGGCACTTGATATATAATATTTTTTGGTGTTTTAGAGTTTAATTTAGTGAAATATTTGGATAACGTATTATATTCTTCATGACTTATACTAATATCATATTTATTAAAGTAATTTGGAAGTTGTTGGGAGAGTCCTTCATATGACAATAAAAAATGATTCATGTTTTGATGCTTCGGCTCTGATTGTTTTTTAATTGATTCTAGTATCTGTTTATCTTTTTTTGGATATGATATTTATCATTTTTTTCCGATAATTATTTTCTTTGAATGTAGTTTTTGCTTATGTTCTTATGTTATTGTTAATTTTATATAATGTGATATCAAGAAAATTGATTTTATTATTTTCTTCGATTTACATTGTGAATTGAAGTTTTTTATTAATGTTTTCGATTTGATTCCTTGGTACAGCAATCATCTACATATCGGTTAAAGAATGGAATATTTATTCCAAGTTTGCTAAGGACAGTTTCCTCGAGATCTTCCATTACTAATTTTGCACTTGAAATGAAAGCTCCCATAGCACAACCATCAATTTGTCTGTATATTTCATTTTCATATTTGAAGTACGTTGTTGTAAGTGTGAGATCTATAGCTTTTATAAATTTGTTTTGAGATATTTCTGTACATTATATTCTATATTTTTTCATCAATATATTTTTCAAAATGGTAATCTAATGAAATAAATACATATTCATTATTTTTATTAAAATAAATTTTCTATAATTAGATATATAATTTGATGTGCAAAGAAGCTTGCTGAACTTAATATTTACGAGAGTCGTCTGAGAGTTAAAAGTTTTCGACCTTACAAAGCTATAAGATATTTTCTTTAAAATGAACAATTCTATTTTTCAACTGTCTTTTTGAATAAATATGCGTTTACGTATACGATAACATACGCTTCTAATGAAAATCTCCGCAAGTGATACTCTAATGCTAGAAAATATTAAAAAGTCGCTGAAAGTCATATCTGGTGAAAACGGTGGGTGGTCAACCAATTCATGAATGTTAGCTGTGGCGATCACCGAAATATATATCATAAGGTTCGTTGCCTTGATGAAAAAGAACTTTATTTCCTCATATTTATATATTTATATTATTTATAAATACAATTGCTTCTTGAAACTTCTTCTTCACTTTATTAAGCAATGATGCTCAATACTAAACATCACTTGTCCAATTGAAACCATATACACTTTTTGCGGAGCAGGTTCACCTTCTGCAATCCATTATTGACGGTTTTCCATTTAAGAAATATAATGGACACACATTTCATCTACAGTTATGAATAGATGCAAAACATGAAACTCATTTTACTTAAACCGCATCGATAAGGCCTGGGAAATGTTCATTGGAATGCGCGTTCGGTCAAAAGTGAGCAAACACGAAACCCAAGGCGTAGATAGCTTATACATGCATAATTCTTCTGTGAATATATGGCAAATACATCCTTTTGGTATGCCGATAGTCTCTTCTATCTTTCTAATTTCAATCCATCGGTCGTCTAGTACTATTTGGCCATCCATACACTTGTCGTCAATTGAGCTGATACGGCAACTGCGTGGGAAAGCTGTTATATTGGAAGATAATTTTGCTTGCTGGTTCTGGCGAGAACGTACTACATTTTCTTTTAATATGTTTTATAACTTTATTTTTTCGGAATCCCATCAGTTTCTGATAGATCTCCTGCCGCATTTCCTCCTAAGCATCCCTAAACCTTCATCGAGTCTCCGTTCTATTTTACAAACACAAACACTATTAAACCCACAAACCTCAAACTTTCACTCATCTCTCTATAAATTTTTTCCTTCTCAATATATCTCCAATTCTTATGTTCTTTAACACACAGCAACCTCTTAATTCTATTTTGACATCTCAAAAGAGATTTCTTCACCTCCACTCTTCCTAAAAGCTCACCTTCTCTAAATCTCCTCTACTGTACTCCTCTACTACTGTACGTGATCATCGATCACGTTAACTGATTACTACAATGCGTTTATTTTCAGGAGTTGTGGTTTTTTGAGGTCAACCTGAACGTTTGCTTGCTAAAGTTTCTTTTCACGTTGTTGACCACGGTACATCGAGGTACTTTTAATTCGGTATTAATGTTATGGTTTTTTAACCGATGGTTTTAACCGATGATTCCTTTGTATTACCCATTTCAAAACTTACATATGTCTGAATTTACGAAAACGAAATCAATTCGTATACGAACTTCATCAAATTATGTCCTGGTCCAATAGGTAGATATCACAGCACTATAATAATGAACAGAGAAGAAATAATTTACAGTTGAAGAATAATATACAAATTAGTCCGTAATTACAAATTCTAATTTGTCTCCACTCACCTACAAAACATAAACATGCGCTCATATAAAGTGAACATCAACAACAAACAAGTGAACATTCGCTTTACATTACGGAAAAGGTATTTGTTAAAGTTTATTATTATGAAATTCAATGATTGTATTATGAAGTGGGCAAAAACCAATAGTATATTATTGCTAAATTTAAACTCAGCAATCTATTATATAGATATATGACAGGTATATTCCTTTCCTTCTTCTCTTCGATTAAAGAGCTCTCTGCCCACAAGTATATTCATGAAAAATTTCAACCTACAGTTTGTCTCCATTATCAAATGAAAGTATAATTCTAGGCTTGCAATTATTTTGCTTTTAGTTTTTCCTTCAATCTCTTTCCTGGCTCTGTTACCAACATCAATACCTCTATATATAACCTAATGAAAGTCTATAAAAAACTGCTTGTTTATGTGTTAATGACTTAAGTTTATATCATTTTCCACGTTCCAAGTTGGTCAAAATTATATCTATGGACATAACAAAGATAAATTTCTCACTTTATTGATGCTTACTGCAAACTTTAGATGCGTTTCCCTCAGAAAACTATTTCTACTCATATCTTATTATGCAAATCATAGATCAACTACTTTTTTTACTAAAATTTTGAGCTTTTCTGAATGTTAATAAAACAATTCATTTTTGCTCTCGTTTTACTTGTGACCTCATACTATCAATTCAAAAAACATATTCATTTATATTAATGCTGATATCATGAACTCACTTTTCATACATAGTCTACTTTATCACTTGTGAATCCAAGCTATCCCATGAACATTCAAATATAAAAACGGATAGATTTCGCTATCCTTAATATAATTTCAGTTTCATCGGTACAGACTCCCTAATTATCAACACACACACATACACACATTGCGTTTTAAATGTAATGCGGAAAAACATTTTACTTCAAAGAATATACGGAAATACATTATATTGAGATTTTATTCCAGAGGACATTCTAATGAGACATCACCTCTTAGCCACATGATAGTATTGATGCTGAATATTGCTGTTTGGATTATAGTAGTCGTGGAACACATCAATTATTTTAAGATTTCTATAATAGATTTGACATCAAATAATCTAAGAGGTGAAAGGAATATTGAAGGAAACCTCATAGAACATTTTCAAAAGAGCAATGAAATTACATCATTTCTATCTTTACTCAAATTCTAGAGAGTGAGAGAAGTCATAATTTCTTAATGTTATTGTAAAATATAGAATCGAATGATATCAAAATGAAAATGTGAAATTATTACCATCAAAGAATTGGTTAAGCTCTTGACTCCATCACTCAGCTTATTCCCATTATGATATTGTATAACCATATCTTCCGTGTGACAAAGCTTATGTTTTCTCAGTTTTTCTTGTTTACATTTGATGATTAATACAATAAGAGCTATTAACACTGAAATTCCGAGTATAGATATCCCTACGATAGCAATCAAAATATATTCGAATGGAAAGACAACTTCAATTACAAGCGGCTCTTCCTTAAGAATAATCTTGATAGTAAAGTTCGCCTGTGAGGTACCTGCGTTATTTTCTGCATTGCATATAAATGTTCCATTGTCATCAGCATTAGCATTATAAATAAAAAGTTCACTTCGTTTATTCTCCGTTCCTTCTTCTATGTAATAAATTAAATGAATTCCCGGTGCTACTATTGTATCATTTTCTAGCATTTCACCTTGGAACCACCACGACACAGAAGCTTCCGGAACTGCTTGTATGTGACATGTTAATGAAACATTTTTACCTTCACCCAATTCCAAATAAAACGAAGTTGGGGTGATATTGGGTAAACATGCTAATTGCTGAATCGGCACTGATCTTATAGAACGTGAAGCTAGTTTTGGAGGTCTGTAACAAACTGGTTCTATTGATAATACACTTTTAAATTCCCTCAGCCACTTAGCTAAATCGATAATGTGACAGTCGCATTCCCACATATTTTTTTCCAAGGTTATACCTTTCACGTATTCAGGAAGTGTTCTTCGACCTGGTATTGTCTTTAAACGATTCCCGGCTATATGCAACCATTCCAAACTGTGAAGACCCTGGAAAGCTCCCTCTTCGATGTCCGATATATAACAGTCACTTAACTCTAACATATTCAATTGAGATAAGTGCTCGAAACTGGCTTTTTTCAATACGGTTATGGGGTTTGAAGACATTATTAGTTTCATGAGAGGACATTGCACGAAAGCTCTACTTGGAACTGCATCTAACAAATTATTCGAGAGATCCAATTCCACTAGGTTAGTTAAACCCGCAAAAGCGCTTTCATGTATTGATTTTATCAAAGAGTTTGATAAATAAAGTCTTTGGAGACTCTCTAGTTTTTTTATAGAAAACATATTTTCGTAAAGCTGCCCGAGTCTGTTCCCGGAAAAGTCCAGCACTTGCGTCGTCATATCGAGGCCGTTAGGAATATCTGAGAGATTTTTATTTTTGCACTCGACTGTCTGTTTTCCGCTTTTCCACATACAAGCACAAAATATTGAACAGCATGTTGTCTCCTTGATCAACTGAAGCAGCAGTATCAGGTACATTTGTGTCGGTATTTGCATTTTGTAGGCTAAACAGTTTTGATACTCTTCCGTTCCAATGGAATCATTTCTACCAGTCTGAAACAAAAAAAACAACAGTCAATATATTCTTTTTATGGTAAATCGAGTTTACGAATAAAGAAATAATTTCAAATTCTACATCACACGTAGAATTTGTTAAACGTTTTATTTAATCACTACGTGTTGTTCAAAATCCGTAACATTTGTGGCAGAAAGGAATGATGATTGGAAGTGAAATTTGTCAAAGTACAAAATAGTCCTTCGCCTTCATTCTGACTGTAATTAAAATTCAATTGGTTACATTGTTTATGTGCTCTTTCGTATTATCTGGTTAATCAATCGGATAATTTACGACTATTGGGCTGTGTATTACATCACACCGTTCAAGTGGCTCATAATCTACAACTATGAACCCAAGAAAGGCAAGGAAAAACATTGAGCACTCCATCCGACGAGTGGATAGATTGTTATACTCTTAAACGGATTAAGCCTATCACTGACCAACTGTAAATAACATTTAAAGTTACTTTTCTTTGTTTCTTTGTTTAAACTGGGATTTAATTAGTTAATATCATACTTCCTCTCTCTATTTTTTTGTGTTTCTTTGTATATAATTGGTGTCAATGAATTAATAATGTTCGAAATGCTCGTTTTAGCTAAAATAATCTCATTTTTCTGGAAGTGGACATAAAATTCGTTATATCAAACGGAATGCTATGGTTTTTATTAAATTTTTGGCATCTACGCGAAATTTCAATACAACTCTATATGAAGCATCGTATGCCCAAAGTTCACCTTTTTCTAATTAATTAAAATTTTCGAATTTTTTAGAAACATGCGGCGCTCCACTAAAAAAATTACATTTCTAAGTTCAAGTGAGTCGGGTCTAACATTTTTGGGATTTGGACAAATAACATTTACAGGTTCCAAAAACTGTGAAAATCTCAGAAACTGGTGCTGCATTTCGCTATCTAAAAACTTCAAAAGCTCAATTTTTTCGAATGGCAACCCCCATTTTTCTCTTTATCTGCCGATGGCGAACAGGAAATAACAAAATCTAACGTATCAAAAATTGAGATACTTTAGTCAATTTAAAAATATTTAGAAACACTACTCTAAGTGGAGAAGAACAAAACTGAAAATTAAACTGAAGTGAATGTTCGAAACGGTTGCCCCAAACTTTCAAACATTTATGGATTCTTCTTAAAAACCCGTGCTGAGTGGCGTTTCGAATTTATTGCGGCGAAATTGTTCGAAATACATTCCGAACTCTTTCCTGACAGTCTTCTTCTATACTTCGCGGTGAAGAATACACGATATCTTCATTCGACCCCAATGGAAAAAATCTAATAGGGTGATATTCACAGCACGGTGCAACAAACTGACCGAGAGTTTTACAGTTATGAATGAGCCGCGTAAGTGTATCATGTCGTGAAGTTGTGAACAAATTGCACTAATTAACGGTGTTAGCTTATGTAAAGCATGAAATGAAGAGAACAGAAGCGCATTGATAGAGGGAGATTTGTCAAATATTCTGCTTTCATTTTCATACGAATGTGAATCTAAAAAGCTACTAATATAAATCAGTTCATAAAGTGTTATTTCAATTTAGTGAAGAGGATACCCAGTTGATAGATCATTATTATTAGATTTTAAAACTCATTCACGCAGTATATCGATAGTTTTACTAAATATGTCGATTTTGGTCATATAAATGAAATACAAATAATTGTAAAAGTTTTCATAATCACGAATTCGTGAAAGGTTGACCTTTGGAATATTAAGCATACCGATTATTTCTTCTGATTTCACAAAAATTTCATTAGATTTATTTGAATATTGTTGCTCACGTATTATTCATGTAATGGAAGATTTTCACCGTAGCTTCTCTATACAACTCAGAAATTTATAATCCTCACATTGTACACTTTTAGCTGTGAATCTTCTGTGAATTGTAGGAAGATGTATAAGGTATGAATATTCAATTGCCATCAACTTTCCAATCACAATGTATATAACAATCCCATCTCTCTTTGATAACTTCATACTAGCGCAGATTGTAGAGAAGTTATTGTCCTTCAATCTTCGTCCCCAACTAATCAAACTGCAGCTGCTTCATTATATCATGACAATTACAAGACATTGTTTCTTTTATGAAGGGATTACTCCTCCGTTTATCATTAGTTACTGCCAAGACATTTGTAGAATCACGTACAATAATGACGAATTTTAGAGGAAAGCGTAGTTCTAATGTACCTGATAGTTATTTGACAGAAATAGGAGGATATATTTTCAAATAAGAAGTGCACTCATTCAAATACCTAGGAATAATGGTAGTAAGAGAGCAGGTGATGCTAGGAATATCAGCTATATATAATAAGAGAATAATAAAATGAATCCTCACTACTCACTACTACATGAAACCTTTGGAATTCTCTGTGGGGGAATCTCATATGGAAAACTAATGAATACGACTAAATTAATATGCTTAGGCAACTGCTTAGGCGACGACTTTTTGCAAAATGTAGGACTGTCCCTGCACATTAAAAAAAGTTTGACTACAGTATCTCATTTGACATGTTTTGGATTGTGTGAGTTGATATAAATTTGAATGAAACATTTCAAAAGTTAGGGAAAAACATTATAGCTTGATCTCACTTAGCTAGTCTACAGATAAGAAATTTGTAATGTCTTGAAAATTCTTAAATTATTAAATTATTTCCAGATAAAAAGAAGGAAAAGTCCAGTTTGCTCATATAAAAAATGGGTAAGGATCCTCCGCATCGATGTCAGGCTTATCGGGGTAGTGTGCTAAATTATCTTCAGACTGCTGCTTAAGATTTTTAAATGAAAAGTTACGACAATGCTTTCAACGATTCTTTGTCGGAAGTTTTGTAGGAAATGCGAGGGAGAAAACGATAAATTCCTCACAAGAAAAACTTGATACTACTCTTTTCGTGATGTGAATCAAGGAATAAATTCAAAGCTTTTGCTGTTACAAAGGGCACGTAAAAATGACAAAGACTTTTTGCGACGGTATTTTCAAAACTTTCAAGATTCGAACTAGTACATTATTACACTTAATGTTCGGAAACATATTGTCTGATGCAATATTACTGCTATCTATACAGAGTTTCATTTAAAGTTGAGAAAAATACGAAAGATAAATTTTATTCTTTTTTCGAATTTCATATGCGAGTAATATTGATATTCTTATAAAAACTTGACTTAGCATTCCGATACCTATCGCTTTAATTTTTTGAACCCTTTCAAGTAACATTCGTCTTCTCTTACCTCAAAATAGATATTCGCGAATGGATAACGTCCTTGTTTGATAAAAATCTCTCTTTTGTGAGTAAAATTTTAACGTTAGGTGATTAGAAAATATGGTGGGTTCAGATCTAGAGAATATGGTGGATGTTCTACCAATAAGAAGTGCAATTCGTAAATGTGTTAAAAGGCACTGTTTTGATGGAATGGCCCTTTGTTTTTCCTCAAATCCACTCATTCGCAATTTCTTCCTTCCTACTATGATGTCATGATGCGTGATACTCTCCTATTATTGTTTCACCATTTTAAAGGTTGTCGTTAAATACAATTCCATAGGTATACCAAAAAAATGGTCGTCCCTCCTTTTTCTGCCGTTGACACCATCTTTGCCCTTTTTGGAGAGGGCTAGCCTTTTGCACTCTACATATTCTTGTGCTGCTGGCTGAGGCTGGGAGTACAGAAGAGTGCCTAATTAGGTTTCTTGACGTATCGCTTGAGCACTAATTTTTCTAGAATTATGTGAAATTGTAAACTAGACAAAATCTGATAATCAGGATGAACTGAAAAATAGGAAGCTGATAACTGATTTGAATATTGTGAATGCATGGAAAAACAATTTGAGCATCTAACTAAACTTTTTCACGTTATGGAATAAAGTTTGAATTATAAGGTCTTGTTAGTTGAATTTGTGATTTAATAGTTTTATTCTGTTGAGTATACTCGAAAAATATGTTGCTTTTGCATTTTAGACTAGTAGTGCACCCTGTATACTTGTATTGGACTCGTGCAGACGCCATAAATCATTTGGTAAACCTTTTATCAAACATTTTCTCTGAGCTCAATAAAGATCGAAGAATTAGTAAGCTATGTTACTTCATAAACACACTGTAACCAAAGCTTTTCATATTTGCTTAATCTCTTTCTTTCAAAATAGTATTATTCTTTTCAAATGTTGAATGCTTTATAAAACATTGTGTATCAATTTTTGAATGGAATAAAATCAGTTCTTTATATTTACTATAAACATAATCAGTTTTTTCAGGTAACAAAACATACATATTTAAAGTAAGTAAACGCGGCACTCAATATAGGATTAATTTATGCATGTATAATTCTTTGGTCTTTTTATATGCTGATAACCTCTTCTATCACTCGAAGCTTGTACCAATTTATGGAAATTTTCGATCATATTGCTGTTTGTTGCCGATTTTGGCCATCCCTAACGCTCGTCGTCAGTCAAGTTGACACGGTCACATTTGATTTCAGTTAATCGAAATTTTATGGTAGTAAATTATGGTGCAGAGGGTATTGCTTTTCAAAAACAAAAATTAAATGACAACTCGGAACTCAATTTTTAATAATTTCACAAAAATCGTGAAAACGAATCATTGATACGATTATCAGAGGTCTAAAGGTCCAAAACATCTGAAATTTTGTTGAAAATCTCTCAAAGAATAAGTAAATATATTCGCTAACTAGACTGCTGCGTGTTGTGGTCTGAACAATCATCTGGTATTACTGCTAGAGAGGCAATGTGTTTCCAGGCCTACCAATCCCTTTCCTATTATATTATCCTTCTACGCTAAAATGTTTTTGCTATCCATTTATCCCATTCCAAGTTTTTTTTACTCTTCCTCCTTTTCTCTGTTAATTTCATACATAAAAACGTGTATCTGTCATTTCGCAATTAATTCATTCCGTTGGGCTTGATTTGAAGCGGTGTGTAGTTACTTCAGTATTTTTTGTTGTATATGTTTTGATTAGATTTTAATATAACTACGTGGAAGTGGATTCAAATACTCAGCTATGGGGATATAGCAGATACATTTTTAATGGTTTTTCGATGATATCGTATCTATTTTTCAATTTGGATGACCATTATTGCTATACCTTTTCCGATTCGAGGATTGGAGTTTCCGATTATATCTTGACTCTTAGAAGATAAAGAGGTAGAAAAATTAGTGTTAATCAAGATTTTTTTTTTAATTGACGAATACAATCGAGGGCTCGAGACATAATATAACATCTCAAGAGACTTGAGAGGGAAATTTTCAAACTATGTGGTCTTTTCCTGATCTCTGATCAGTTTTTCAGTGGTATCTTAATTACTATAGAATTGTTGATAAATTGGTTCAACTATAGTTATATTGCAGTGACTGAAACACTTAATTAGATAATCAAATTTAACTAGTCAGAATATCAATTGTTCTAATCAGACTTTAGATGACTTTTATTCTCTCATTAGCAGCCCCCCGAGTGTGAAGTGTAATTTTTCAAAATTGAGATTTTTCCTTTGTAAATATTTGTTTGGGTAGATATTCAGTTACAATATGTTTTTGTTCTAATATTATAATTGCCTGGAAGGGTAATATCTAGAAATGTTTGCCTGACGTAAACGTAAAACGTACTCGATCAATTATGTCTTTCCATTTCATTTTACTAGGTCAGTTCAAGACAAAGTATCTGCAACTTCATTTTATCTATAGTATAAATCAAATAGTTGTAATCCTTTCCCATTCCTCCTTCGACTCAAAGCTAGTCAACAGGCGATGTCCAAATTGTAGTCGACACTCTTCTATAGTCACTGAAAGTTGGTCTAATGGAAAAAATGTGACGATGAAATGCATACTAAACTATTAGGTGAAGTATTTTCCTTTTTGGCTGTTGTTTCCAACATATTCTTTTAATGAATACAACACAATACAATTTAAACCACATTATACACTTTTTCATCATCCCCATCTTTATTTTCACTTCCTTTATAATTACTGAAATAAGATAGACGAAGGATAAAGAAGTCTATTATTCGATGTAAATAACTACCAAACTGAAGTTCATAAAGGCTGTTATGAAAGCTTACAAGTCATAATTTTTTGTCTAAGCAGGTATCGCAAGATTCCTAAGGACATCATATTTTTCTCCATAAATCGACCCAATTCCTAAGCAGCTTCATGGACAGCATCAAAGGATATATTAATAAAAAGTTGCCACAGATGTTTAATACCACTTTCGGTAATTGGGCTCTTTTGAACGTATGACATGAGAGGTGCAGTGTGTTCAATACTGTGGATACTACTCCTCTACTTCAAATAGCTGAAGTGTCAGAGGCAAAACATCAAATTCCTCCCGAAAATAATCATTTCTATGAAGTGAGAGTCGGTTGAAGTGAATATGATTTATAAGGGCTCCAAACTAGAGTATTGGTGCTGCCAGGAAAGATATAACTCTGATCATAGTTGGAATTCAAGGCCATTTTGTTTTTTAACTTAGTGAACATATCATGAATACGTGATTTAAATGTTTTTATTTTTAGGTAAATTGTTAGAACACAATTTTCTACAATTTACTTATAATCAGCTGAAGTTAAAGAATGTTTAATACAAGGTGTCGAAATCCTATTTACTTACTTCTTAAGCTCATCATTCAACTGAACACTGAACATTTGTAGCAAAAAAAATTTTGAGATAGTTTGCCCTTTTTAATACATCATTAATACAATAATTAATACATCATTTAATACAATACATTGTTTTTATATCGAGTATGACAAAGCCGAAGGTCGAAGGTCAAGGTCAAATTGAGACTTGATTTTATGTCTGGGAGTGTTAGTGCCAATAGACGGTTAATAGTCCTGTTTTTAAGTTTGTCAATAGCTGCTCAAGCAACATCTTATACGGGGTACATCGAATAACTATTGTTAGGCTTTATTTCCATTTAGACTCGTAGGTTTATGTGTAAATGTGAATGTGAATAATCGATCAAGCCACATATTGTAAAGAGTGTATCGAAAATTTATCAATGTCTGATGCAAGTATCTTTTTTTTGTCAGAAACAGAATTATATAAGCTGGTAAACATGGCATTATCAATAGAATTGTGGGCCTGAGATAATGTGAAGAGGTTCCTAATAAGAAACCGCTCATAATATAGCAGGCGAGGACTTCTTATATATATATATATATATATATATATATATATATATATATATATATATATATATATATATATATATATATATATATATATATATACTATATATGACCCTTCAAGCTTCAGACTCGGTGGAGATGTCTGTTGTGTAAATATCAGAATTGGATAAGCAATAAACCACCGATTGGCAGATTTCATCCTAAATCTTGTTTATTTGGGACCGGGAATTTCTCACAGTATGAAGTGCGGTTTATTTGCTGACGTTTCTCGGGTATTGTGTCTATCTGAAGGCATCCACTTCCACCGAGACAACTTTTCAACTTTTTTTAGATAAATTGGAAATGGCGTAAGAATAGACGGAACGTTCAGAAAGTGAATTTAATTTGTGCCCGAATATTTTATTTCCTGCTAAAACATGACAAAAGAATAGTTGATGTAGAACCTTTCGAACAGAAAAATTTTTTTTATACAATCGAATACATATAACGATAAGACCATTCAATATACCTTTGATAGAAAATAATAATATGTTGTTTCCAAAAACTGCAAAATCTGGAGAAGAAAAATGTAATGATTTGATAATTTTGAAATTTCTAGTATTGAGTAATATCGGTAGAGTATTCAGCCAAATATTTTCATAATTCTACAAAATTATTGAAATTTTTAATACATACATAAATGGTGATCAAACGAAATCTATTCTCTTCCACTTCACTAGAGAGAGGCATGTATGTTGTAGCTCTGCCTAGAGTTATGAAGGTTCTTATTGATTCGATGTATTTGACTTGATTCTTATACTCCTATTCATATAAAAATATCATTTTCCCAGATTAGCCTTCAATAATTCTAATCATTGAAGCGCCTTTTATCAACAATTTGAAGGGTAGGTATTTCTAGAATAAATCTATTGCTTCTTGTAAACAATCATCAATATAATGCTCACTCTTGCAGCTATGTCGCGGATTATCTTATCGACGAATTGAGTATTTTTCGCAAAACGACTGTTCCTAATGATATTATTAACATTGAAATTATGGTATACATTCATCATAGTGAGAGAGTCCTCACCTCTTTTTTGCTTTTTCGTTGGTTCGCCATGAAATAGTTTTGATTTGTTCATTGAAGTTCTGATTATCAGATATTTTCAAATTACGGAATAGGAAAAATTCAATGGTAAATATGGTGTTTTTTGTGTGTAATTCATGTGAGAAGGTGCGTTGTTCTGATTTTATTTTTTTTTGAGATTGAGAGTAATACTCTACTGGATTTTGAGCTATTATTTAAATCAATCAAAGGTTTCCGACATACTAAAAGCACTCTTGATTTTTTCATTTCCTCAACTTTATACATTTAATTGGAAAATTGTCTGATGAATTTTCAACTGGTTCGGCTCTCCATACACAGTATTAAGATTTAAAGTTTGAAGAAAGTTTCAGACAAGTAAATTCGATAGAACAAAATGAAGTGGAAGTTGGTAATATTATTTTTATTCAATTAGTTTTAAGTAGTTTCGAGTAAAATCCGCCGAAAATGTGTTTGTAATAAAAATATTAACAAATAAAATACGAGTTTACATTTTGAATAATATCTTTATTGTCATTAAAGTGAACATCAAATTAGCTTGTTTGCAAGGGTATAATTCTAAATTAGATACAAAAATAGCTCTGTGTCAGCTCCCTCATGAGGAGGTTATGAATATTGTTCTATTTTTAACGAAATATTCCTAGTCTGTCAAATGATTTGATACAATTTTTGAGTTTTTTGCTTGCTACATTCCTGATAATATATGCTGTCCTAAATGAGGCTACGATCACATTTTTCAAAGAGCAAGGTTGTACCTGAGAGAATTAATCAAAGGATATACTTCTTTTGAATTTTTTGCGGGAGCATACAGCATAACTAAAAAATAACTTACCATTCCTAAAACATATTTTGTAATTGGAGGAGGCATAATAGTGTTTACGAAAGTATCCAGCTCCTCTGATATTTTAATTGGAGAAACTTTGCTTTCTTTCCGATGTAAGACAACGCAACAATAGTTTTACGTCAATAGTTGTGCTGTAATTAATTGCTTGCTTAATTATTTCATAAATATATGAATCGGAATGTAATACTTGGTAGTCTACTTGCATTTCCGTTTCTCTAGTAAAGAACTATCATTCCTTGTGCGACCCAAAAGATCAAATGGTTTGTCAATAGCCAACTGAGTACATGCGTACTAGCTGACTCAATCGCGAGTTATATCTAGAAAAATCCAAACTAATATTTTATAAATACTTACTCAGCATTCATTCCAATATAAATAATTATTGTGAATACCATATTAATGAATTTTGTTAATTCATTGGTCTAATAAATCTTGTTTCAATTGTTGAGATTAATTACGTTCATTCAACATTTCCAAAATTGTAACGTAATTTTGTAAATGTAAATTTTTTTAAAAATAGAATTTCGCGAGTGAAATTTATAATTGGCGCAGTCATAGTAGAATTTGTACGGTCGTGTATTTTTACGAAAAGTGGCAATAAAAATATCAACTTAGTATTTCAATATAGATTGCAAAAACCTACAATCTATGAGCGACGAGAAATGAAAATCAGTCTTCCTATCGCCTGTAAGTGACAAGTGCCTTATTTTCTAATATTTTTCTTTTTTCTCAACTGTACCCTTATCTATTACTGGAGTGAGGAAGAGGTATATTATAAATTTCAAATATGTATTCAATAAATTGAATGATTCAGATTCATTTGGAATGACTACGGCAAACCCAAAAACTCTTAATTGGGATTTGTTGAGCCTGACGACAGAGATAGCAATACCTTAAACAAATTCATTAACTGATGCGAAAAACTAATCGAAACATATGCAATTTACAATGATCATAATATAAACAATCATTTTTTGAAATATATCTAAGGAAAGTTAATTGGAAAAGTTGAGGTCACGGTAGGGAATAAAATAGAGTTGAATACATGGCCTAAAATAGAAGAAGCATCGGAACAATGTTTTGCTGACAGACGTGTCTTGGACTGTATTCTACAAGGACTGACGAGACTTGAAAAATTGAAACTTAATAACTTCTGGATAGACAACAATTGTTGAAAAGTCGAACGATACATCGAATAAGCCATAGTTTGAATGAAATATATAAAAAATGCCAAATAAATCCCTGAGAGAAAAATGCATTAAGCTTCTTTATTGCAGGATGCTCAGGCATAATAACGAATAATCTGTATTTGGAGAAACCTAACTCTTTTGAAGACGCAATGGCCTATGTTTACGATTTTGAGAATTTCGACAAATTTTAAGGTCGATTTTATAAGCCTAAAGTTCGAAACAATGATAATAATTCTGAAAAAAATTCAAATTCAATGAGAAATGAGCAGAAACGTCAATATAATCATAAAAATGAATCAACGAATAATTTTCCATATCATTATCGATATAACAATAATAATAATAACTAAAATAACAGAAATAAATTTATTCATTCAAGAAGTAATAATTATGATCAGCAAGTCAAGCAATTAATATAAACCCTTCACCACAGAACGTCACAATTATCCGACCATTGCACAGGTGTTTGGTACGATAAAAAATGTTTTCCGACCACACTCCTTAAGCCAGAATCGATGTCTACGACGTGAAGAAATTTCTATAAATAACTGAATTAGCGATATTAATACTAATAGATATTGCCAATACCAAAATCAAACACCAAACTTCACATCAGAAGAATTGTATAATAATGATTATGATCAATAAAATGGGAAATGTGAGAGATGGTAGATGTTTTCAAAAATTTTGTTGAATCTGAAGAAAATAAAGATAAACAATCCATAAATTTCAAAAGAGAGCTTCAGAAAATAAATAAATTTTACCATACATTGTAAAATTGATAGAAACGAACGATTAAGGAAATGGAAATGGAAGAAATACTTTGGAAACATATATATTATCATTCTTTTGAGTGGTACGCAAGTCAAGAAATAATAAATTTTAACAATAAGACATCTTTTATTATGATAAGAAAAGATTAGATTCATAATGAATAGGATTTTTTTTGAAAATGTTTTAAACTGCACATATTGCTTACTACTATCACTACACGAACAATCACAATTATATTATCTGACAACCGTGAACTTCACCTACCTATAAACACTTGACAACTAACTGATAAATTATCAAATGGACGGAGAAGAATAGGCTCTTTGTTCCTATGAACTATTCTCAATTTACAATATCTTGAAATCTAATTATACCTATTCCGTGATTATAACTGACAGCGTGCTCCGCAATATCGGATTTTTCTGTCCGTTCATATTTCAAGTAACAAGGACGTTAACAGAACTCGTAGATTGTTTCCCGTCACAATCATCACTGCTAATTTCATAAATTTCACTCTTTTATTCTTAGAATAAGAAAAAGTTGAATATTTGTCTAAATTTCTATAGAGCTCGAAAAACAGATGATAATATATGGGAAAACTTGATCAATTTCAACTTTATTTGGCTTATTTCAAGTTGGATGCAAAGTATTGTGAATATAAAACAGATTAACTTTCGACTTAAATTATCAGTAAAATTTTTTTTTTGTAAATTAGTAACACTTCGATATTGCGTAGGAATAAAATTCATACATTTGAAAGAACCAAAACAAATTACCGACAGTTTTCAAGAGTTTTATATCTATTTCTAAAAATGAAAAAAAATCACATCAAGTAAAATAAATAAAGTTTTCATTCATTATTCCAAATTTTCTCTAGTGGTCCACCTAGGAAGATTAGACGATTCACTGGGCTAATTACCTACCAAAACAGCCGGAAAACCTCTAACCGTGACCTGCAAACACGCATTTAAGTTACCTATTCACCGCAGAGTTGTAGAAACTTCCCTCTCATTTGTTATGATTAAAGCTACGTGTAAAAATAAATACTTGGATAGCTTCCAGGTTTATTTCTGTTGAATATTTTTGAAATGGGAGGTACAAGTGAGAATAATCGTATAGATTATTGATAAAATTTTCAATATTGGCATTATTTTAAAGAGTACCGGTTTTTTTATTCCATTTTTTTTGCCCTAACAATCACATTGATTATTAGCAAGAAAGTTTTCATTTGTCAATTTCAGTGAGATGTACAACTTTTATGTTTATATCCCAATTTTGAACAGTGACCGATTTCAATGTGCTTGATATAGTTTCTAGGGCACGCTATATCCGGAACACTCAACCACTGATATTTTCTCGGTAGTTTGCTCCAAATATTATTGGGACTATGACCAGTGTTTTACAATGGACTTTACTTCGCGTAATTTATATTTCGAGGCAATCAATTGACTTCGCCATGTACCACTCTCTCTTCTCGGTTCGTTACAGTTCATTAACGGACATAGCGTACACTATATTCTAAGAGTCAACTTAAATCTGGCAAACATATTTCACCGTAGGTACTGTAAATTTCCTCCAATGAGACTGCTGTACCCAGTAAACAAGCAATGGGTAATAACTAAACCCGGCCAAGGGGTCAAGTTTTGGGTCCCTCAGGTCTGCCATTTTGATATACTTTTATTGAACTATTTCAACCTGATATTAGAAATTGCCGTCATTTTTTCCGGTTCTGACTATCCTAGTCCAGGAAGAATCGGCGTATGAGTATTAAAAACTGTTCAACCTCAAGTTTTTCATGCGATCCTCTTCAAATTGCCTTACTGATAATATATATGCATGTTGCCATGGTGCAAACTCGTGCCATACTGTTTAAAGCGAAATTGTTTGAACAATTGCAAAGTCCTATGACTTTTCAGAGTAAAGTTAATATTTTCAGAGAGATATGAATTTTTAAAGATATGAAAAATCTCGAATTTGTGTACTTATGACCCATGAAAACTATATTTCTTTAATTCTTCATAAAATAGTTAATAATATTCCTAATAGAAATTTAAAAATTTTTATTTCATTTAATTTCGTTAAAACCTTGTAATATGAACTAATGAAAAAGTGAATTTTATTTATAAGTTTGGATTTATGCTTAAATAACTTTTGTAGAATTGATTCCACAAAAAAAATTCTAGACACATTGTAGACAACTTGATTATGAATAACATTGCACTTTATAACAATTTACATAAAGTTGATAGTTTTTAAGATAATGAGTCAGAGAGAGACGACGATACTTGCGACGTGGCGCACCAAATTAACAATTAATAAACAGGTAGAAACAATGAAATTTTCGAAATTTTTGAAATCTCTATTTTATATTAGTACAAAGGTAGAGTATAACATATGAAAACGGTAGACGCGAAGAGATACTATAAAGATTCATTTCATACCTGAGAAACCTACCGCGGTCGGGGTTAGCCATTACTCATTCCATATTTACTTGGTATAGCAGTCTCACTAGACGAAATTTCAGAAACTTTAACATATGTGTTGTCAGATTTAAGCAGACTCCTACAGACCTACAACAACCGTTTTACGCATATCCTGAAATTCGTCATATTTCACACCTATTCACATTTATTATTATCAGTAACGTGGCGAGTGTAAAGTATGAGTGGACAAAAAAGTGCTGTTATCAAAGAATAGACTGGAGGAATAATATTCAGCCAACTTAATGTTTTAACAATTCTTTCCCTTCTTCTTCTCTAGAATCGTTTATGTTCTTTCGAGCATCAGAGTATTAGGAGTTCAGTTTCAATTCTCCTTTTATCAATTTTTCCACTCTTCCCGATCCTATGCCACTTCATTCATTTGTTCTATTGTTTTCCTCTTCTTCGTCTTTTCTTTATAACTTGTTGTAGCCAACTTTTCCTGGATCTTCATTTCCTTCTTTCCCCATCACTTTTTATACTGCCACTTAGGCTTTTTGGTGCTTTTCTCTATATGTTTCCATACCAGTTTGAACATCTCTCAATTACTTTACTTCTTAATGGATCCTATTCTAGCTTTTCTATAATTATCTTATTTGTCATCCCATCCATTTTCGTTCTTCCTGCCATTCTACTATGTATCTTTTTGTTCAATGACTGATTACCCTTCCATATTTTATCCAGTTGCTCGCCTATTTCTTCTGTCTCGTAAATTTTCTTATTTAGAGCATTATATATTTGATTGGCTTTTTCATTTCGTTCCATGTGTTCAGCTTAGAACAATATATATTTTCTTCGTTCTCTCATTGTTAGTTATTTCCTATAGTTTTTTTTTGACTCATTCCTTTTCAATTTCTCAATGGCAACTTCCATTCTCAGGTTGTTTTTCATTTTTCATATGTCTATTTTCTTTTCCATTTTCTTTAATGTATTTGCTACTATTACTACATCGTAAGAAAGCATTAATCCGACTATTTTTACCGGTTTCAGTCAACTAAAAGTATCTCTCTATTGTATCGTCATCTCCATCCAAAAATTTCTTAATATGTATATGTTATATATATCATTCGCTCTCTTTTCTATATGAACTTTTCTCTCCCCCCATTACCTCATGAAAGTATTCCTTTATCTTTGTCTCTCTGATCCTCCTGTAAGTTTTTAAGCCAACTGAAAATAAGTATATTTTCAAAGGACAATTAAGTTAAGTTTAATTATTCAACATATTGAATATAAAAAATTTTTATCAACAAAAACTATTCTAATATATTCAAGATTTCATATGATTATTATATTAAATTTTTCCAATAAATAAACAGTACCTCTT
The DNA here is from genome assembly GCF_026230105.1 of Diorhabda sublineata. Lineage (NCBI taxonomy): Eukaryota > Metazoa > Arthropoda > Insecta > Coleoptera > Chrysomelidae > Diorhabda > Diorhabda sublineata. The sequence continues at coordinate 8,459,276 of NC_079474.1, read as the reverse complement.
ATACAAGGGTTGCTACTCAAGTCTTGAGATAACGCAACACTTATGTGAATATCTCAAATCTGACATTTCCATCATTAAGTTTGACATCTTTAATGAAGAACGTTCGTGCTATGGTTTTCTTTGACTTTAGACATAGATTAAACCAACAGCAGTGCGCTGATCAACTCGCTTCCACTTTGCTTCGCTGGTTTTCCAAATTCAATTGTGGTCGCATTATGTAAAGGTCGTTCAAAATCGGCTGTTGTGTCAGATAATGCAAGATCGTCATATGACATACCGTGGAATTGAGACATACTTGGGCATGAGTTTCATTCGTATATATTTAATATTTCATGAACATATGGCTGTGAAAAAGATTGGTGCGCGTTGTATACTACATAATTTAACAATCGCTCAAAAAAGCATGTGTCGATTGGTGCAATAATTGGTAATTCTTCTAAAAGACACATCTAAAATGTTTAATTTAGAATTGTATTTGAATTAATGTACGAAAATAGTTTATTAACAGGTATGTCTGTAATTTGTAATGATTTCAACAACTTTATTAAAAATTGCATGTATGTTGATATAAATATACCACGTTCCGATATATTTAGAGACTTATGCGAAGGCAATTGTACTTGAGTTCTCTTGACTGAATAAAGTTTTTTACAGTATGTGTATTTAATATTACGGAAAAAGAGATGTGACATAAGGTAATCACTTCTTTCTGACGTTTCTAAAAGACCTGGTCAGTAGCCTTCACACATCTAAGGCTTCTACATGTTTCATTTCAGTTGTCGACATTAGTTTCCAATTCCATTATACACGAACCAAAAACTCTAGGAAACTATTTTTTGATTCTGTTGTCAAAATTGATTCTAATTTTCTGGTTACTTATCCTAATATAACTTTGGTACTTGTTATGTCGAAGTAATTCCATAGGCGTTAGAAGCCACAATGCGAAGTTGTAGAGCGTCTCGGTCAATCAAGTTAGTAACATTCAAAGCAGAAGTTGAAATTATAGCGTTCCTCTAACAGAACGATGATCCTCATTCTCTCATTGCACGCTAGTTAAGCATTTCAAGATGTAATTTAATTTGGCAATTACTCAATTATTTCAATCATGGGGGTTATTAAAGTTTCTGCTGCTCCTTATTCGAACTCATGTGAAAATAAAATACTAATATTCTACGTTTGTGAAGACTACACGTTTGCAAATCAATTAAATTTCATTTGAATACTAAAACAAATATCTCCGACTAAATGTGAAACTGTTGAGACTCTGAATACAGAATGATTCATCATTATAGTCAAATCTCAGTATCCTTTAGTAACCAAAATATAAGAATTCACCGAATGTTTATAGTTTAATTATGCATTGTGAGTTCACCTTAACCAATGTCCAATAAAAAAAAGTTACCGTGTTTGATTATCTTCAAAGCGTGCTGTTCATATTAATATAATAAGAACATTCGACTTTTTTTAGCGGAGAAACGTTTTCGAAATATCGCACTTTCAGCTATTGAAATTTCTGAAGTAACTGGAATTATTATTTGGCCGTGGTTATCAAATTTAAATTCTATGAACATACGTGGATATGACGTGGAGGAGACTGTCTGAACGAAGCTAAAGCTGCTTGGCAAAAGGTACCACCAGCTGAAATCGAGAGCTCACATTCTTTCTTATTAGAATTTCCCGTTAAAAGTATTTTTGTTTTGGCTTGTAATGGCAAGGCATTCCTCAACTTCAGTATCTGCACTCGCTAATTTCTTCTATTCTCCCCCTCAATTGTGTTTTGAGGAGTAAGACAGTGAGAAGTTGTGGCGTTTTATAGAGTTCCGAAGGCGAATTTCTTTTTAATTATTAGTCATTATCTAACGTGTTTTAAGGACCCTAATCTTGATAAATAACCTGATTATAGATTTCAAAATTATCCAGGTAAGGTGAATTTACGGGGGTCTGATTTTTCGGAATCCCAGTTTCTGGTTGACAATCGTATAAGTGATTTGTTTTTTTTTTAAATTGAAACAACTTAGTATCAAGTTGTCATTGAATATTTGTTTTTGACAAAGAAGCAAATAAAAAAGATATTAGACATCATTTACTATCGTAATTTTTTTTGCTTCAGAAGTGGCTGTGTCCGATTCGCTATCAGCATATCAAAATATTTTATTTATCATATGCTGAGTGTAAAATTATGCAAGTGTAAAATATCCGCGCGTTGGGTGACACGTTTACTTATTTTGAACTAGAAGCGTAGTCGAATGAACATTTCACAGACTTTATTGACGCAGTTTAAGAAAAATGAGTCGAATTTTTGTATCGATATATAAATTTGGATGGAATCTGCATACACTACTAGACCGCTGAAACGAGAAAACACTCAAGACAGTGGATTGCGAACGGTAAACCTACTCCGAAAAGGCAAACGCCAGAATTTTTTTATTCACTACTATTAAAATTGATGAAGAATTAAGAGATGTTCACTGTTATTTGGAAAAATTTCGTTCCCGATATCAGGAAACTAGATAAGCCCATGCGCCATTAGAAAATAATTTATAGATAATTTATGGTGAGTACATTAGCTAATTTTATCATATGAACAGCAAACCTAACTCATCTAAACTGTGTGTAAAAAGAAATATTTTCTTATTTTACTCTTGATACATACATCATACAACCAAGCAAATTGGGAAAAAATACTCACATTCTTACTGAGGACCTCATTTGTTCAACTGCAATGGATATTGTAGAAATTGTGCTTGTAGATGATGTCTGATTTTGTGCTGATATATCAGAGGTGGAAAAACCGCTATACAGGACACCAATGGAGCTTGAAGGAACAGCATTCGCTTTGTTTAATATGACAATGACTTTTGATGGTTCGTGTACAATATTTGGAAAATTTTAAAGTTTATAAGCACTTCTGAAACAAAAATATACGATATGTATCTGGACCCATCGTATTATTTACAAAAAAATTAGTCGTGATCTTAATTTTATAATAACGATAATTATACACGGTATATAATTATATGAAATGTATTTCCATTAAACTTTTTAAACATATGGTAAGAATACATTCGATGTTACTATGTAATAGGTCAAACAACCTCCATTTTCTCAGAATTATCTATCATGTTCTTGTTTTTGATGTATTTAAAAGACTAGTAATATTGCCTCAGAGATATAAAAGTCACAGTGTTCTATAGACCGTCCAACATGTATTGTTAATTAAAAGTCGCTTTGTAAAAATTGGATTTCAAACATGTATCTTCCACTCTTCAATTACTCAATCTGAATATGAAAATGTACAATGAGAAAACTTTATATTAGATTACTCTATTTTGGATTCCATATCATGTAACATCTTCCCTACGTTTGGCAACGATAACTGCATTTCTCTTCTCCTCCCATCTTCTAATAAAAAATTGACTATGTCTCCCAGAAGCTCTCGACAAGAGTTTTGACAAGACCAACTCATTCAATCTCTTCCTACGTTTACTAAAATGTGGACGTGATTCAAGGGATGTTTATTCCAGAATCTAACTCGATTAAAGCTATTTTATTTCTCAGAAGACAATATAATTCAAACATTATTTACTGTACTCCACAAGGAGTGTAAAAATGTAGTATCTATATTTGTAGTTGATAAACTCATATCTCAAACGCTTCAGCAGATTTGCTTTGAGCGTCCATACCTCTGCGCCGTATAAGAGCTCAGGAAAGACTTCATTAAGCTAGATGCACCCTTGTCACACCACTCTTCTTATTTCGATTTTAGGGAAATTTTGGTGATCTACACAAAGTATAGTGGTATGATGCCAGTACAGATTAATAATAATGGGTAGATCTTTATCATGTATAGGTGACTTTTCTAGAATTTATAGCATGTTATCATGTCTCACCATAATGAACGCACTTTAGCATCTATATAAACGTCGTGATTCATATCACTTCATCTTTGAACCATCACTTGTAAGCAATGCTTCACGTGTACGTAATCCATTCCAGGAATGAAATTTTTTGTCTGTTTGGACTACTTATAATAAACTAACTAAACTGCGCTACATAAACTCCTTCAATATATCCCAAAATAATTCTCAAGACTTCTTGAAAATAGAAGATCAGAACAATAAACAAATAGACTTTCCTAGAAATTATTCAAAAGATATCTAAGGCAATCGTTTCGGAAAGGCTGTTTCATGGGGACCTTTATCTTGCGATGTGGTTCATTACTCGTAGCACCATTCCTTCACATCGTCGGACCTGTTCATTCAATAAAACCTTTCACGGACAGGCAGAAGGGTTTTCTTTACTACCAGATGCTCTCTCCATGGATTATTTTGTAATTCCTTTAGCACTTAAGCTACTCTCGCTCTTGGATTGACAAGCTATCTGCATTCTCTGCATGCATGCCCTGGCTTACCACAATTTCGTCATTTCCTCTCTTTTCGATTCTTATTATCCATACCATTTATCAAGTTGACGATCTGGTCCAATTAATCCTCGTCACCTTCTTCTTTTATAGTTGTATCTTCGTTATATTCTGAAGCCTTCGAGGCTGCATCATATTCAAGAGCAGCAGGCAGGGCATCTACTGTATTGGGATAAAGGAAACATATCATGCATATCATGGTGGCGCAGGAGATCAATGAATGCCTAGATGCCCAAACATTTCATTATGTTCTCTGGCGCTTTTGTATATGGGAATCGGACAAGTCAGGCAATGTCACCTCGTAGTTTTGAAGAGTTTCGTCACCTTTCTGCCTTCTGCTCTTCAGCTGCGATTTGTAGAGATTTTCAAGATGTTCGTGACCATATCTCTTATCCAACCTCTTCGCTGTTCGCTGTTTGCTGTTCGAAGTCAGTTTCTGGTGTAAATGTGAGGCATCTCCTTGAATTTCTTCTAGTTTCATCATTTTATCCTGTATATTTGTCATCTCATTCTCTATATCTGATTGTATCTTCTCATTCATCGTTGTCATCTTGTTCTCTATATCCGATTTTCGAGATGACAATTTGTTTCCGACGTCAGCGGAAATATTGGTTTTCCATGATAAGATTTCGGCAGGAAGCTAGTTGATTGACCAATTGGTATCAATGTAATTATCAGGTAATTACCTCTAGAATTCGTAAAATTCATTCGCAAGTCTATATTGATCTATAGTGCGAATAAATTTTCACCAAATAACATGAGCATTCCAATATTTAGTTTGACAACTTGGAGCAACTAAATTCTGAACTCAGGCTAAAATTTGAAAAATTACATGCTCTAAGATTTTGGTTCCACCCTTTATGTCTATCATCCTAAACTTTATAATAAGAATGGTTCCAACCCCTTATTCCAAGTAAAATTGACATCAATGTAGATCAGACACGAAACTGTTTCCGTATCAATTTTTTATCCTCCTTCATTTATTTCAATATTCAGATTGGAAGAGCCAAAAATAAGCAATGTCATGTTAATCAATATGTTCCTATCCTTATTCGCTTGGATATTCAATGACATGACATATTGATAAGCTTTTTAGAACGTAATGGTTTGTGAACTTCTAGTGTTGTGTGCTTTCATCTGCTCCATTTGCTTCCATATTGAGAAACGTTACACATTGATCAATTGCATTTAATTCATCTTTACAGATGGTATTGTCAATTTTGTCTCGAAGGATATTATTTTTTACGCATCCACCGAGCGCTTCCTTGTAAAATTTACGACAAATTCCTAATATTCTTCATTCTATTCATTTATTTTTCAACCGTGACACTCATTCGAGATAATTCTCTCTATTGAGAGATAAAATTGCCTTTCTGTATATCACCAGGGTAGATGTAACTCCGAAATTCAATTATTTCTATTCGAATTGCCCTTATAAGGAAAAGTGGCTTTTAATCTTGTTCGTATTTAGCCCGCTGACTAAACAATCTCTGCTTTAATATATTAATGATTGTTTATAACACATTTTCCAATCTGGTGCTGGGATTTTTTTCACTACTATTAACTAACCCTATAAGAACTCTTCACATTGTATCTTTATGTGTAAGATGATGGTAAGCGTGAATGATAGAAAAAAATAATTATTCCACCGAAGTTATGGAGATCAGATAGGACATGATATGTCTTCTGGTTTATTTATTGAAGGAGAACAAATCTTTGTTCCGCTTACCCCCCACAACATACTAATCAAATATTGACGTATCACCAATTCTGCGACAAAATTTTTTATATCTTATTCTTTCACTAGGATCTGCTCTTAAATCTGTTTTTGTTATTCCAAACTCTAAAATTCAATCACTTACTATCACCTTACTAAGACAAATCTAGATGTATTTGATTCAATTAATTGATCTTCTCTATCAGATGAACACGTTATCATCATTAAACAGCCTGTCTCGTCCACTGCTGGATATAAGCCTATCTTAACCTAGAGAATTTTGATTGGTCTTGAGCATCTTGGATCTAATTGAATTTCATAATTCTTAATTCATCGTGTCTGCAGTCAGGCTCTGTTTCTGTAAGCTCAATCCCTCAGACGCCATTTTAGTATTCTCTTCGTCCATCTATTATCTCACAATCTTGCGACATAGCCAGCCCAGTTCCATTTCAAATGTGTTATTCGTTCAATTGCTTCTGTAACTTCTGTTTTGTATGCAGTTCTTCGTTTAGGATTTTATGTCGTGATGTAACTCCATGACTCGTTGATTTATTCTTATTTTATCTACACTTTTTGTGTCAATGTTAGTGTTTCTGAGTCATAAGACAATACTGGAAGAGCGCATTGATCAAACATCTTTCGTTTAAGAGATGTCAGTATATCTGACTTGAATACATGCCACAATATGCCAAATGCAGCTCAAGTATCATTAAAGTTATGATGTACCAAAAAATCTCCTGAAACACTTCCAAGGTCCAAGGTTATATTACGTCTCTCAACAGTCTACTTGCGAGGTTGGACCAGCGGAGATAGATAGAGTATATGGGTTGAGGCATACCAAGGCACACAAAGATGGTCCTTCCACCTTCCTTACCAAACAGCTACATCTTTAAAACAAGCGCAAAATTTGGCTCGTGACTTCCCTTTTAACCGGATATGGTTTTCCATCTTCACACTATGGATATCACAACACCAGAATACCACTGGTGCATGTTAAACAAAGAACTGCAGACCAAATCACAAATACAAGTCCTTTACCACCCACAATTCTACTATGAACTATCAGTGCTAGCGTTTTTCATTTCCATCTTTTCATATTTGTCGCTACAGTGATTCTTGATCGGTGTGTTAATAGCATCTATTTCAACTTTATAACTTTTAAATTCTATGAATGGACATATTGATTTGAGTTCTAATATGAAATCTTAATTTTCTTTTTTTGTATCAAATATATATATCGTCCACATACCCTCTCAAAATACAGAAACTATTGATTTATCTTTTTTTCAAAATGACTTCATCTTAAATGTCTGAAGATGATTACTTGATTATCGAAACGCCGCGTCAGACAGTGTGATTGTGAGTGTTAGTGTAGTGGTTGTGTGAATAGTGAACAGTATGAATTTCATTGATATTTCTGGAAATACCAACGTAGTACCAACGAAGTTCTTGAACTTCTTGACACAAGTCACCTTATATTCATATTTTTTTAAATAACAAAAATTGAGAAATATAAGTGTAGCATTTTGAAGTTTCAAGCAGGAGTTCATGTTTTTTCTAGATTTTTGTCCAGAAATATTGATAAATGTATATTATTTCACTTTTTCTATCAATGTGTTTTGCCCTGACATTCCGTATTCCTATTAACAATGCCGGATAGAGCAGTGAGACATAGTATGATCCAATATTTATTATATTGCTACGAACAAGTTTACGATATGCGCCATGATGCCATGATGCCTGTTCGGTTATATTAGAACTCTAAAATTTGGCGTAAGCGGCTTTCGTTTGAGGTTTGTTTTTATATATATTTTCATCCTAGCGACGATTTGTTTACATTATTTTTTTTAACCTTTTATCTAGAAAGGTCTTTTTATTTTCTAGAATTTTTGAGAAATTCGTACTTGATTGTTTTTTTAGTTGGTTTAGTGCAGTTATTTAATTACAAAATAGTCATAGTTAACGGAACGACATAGGAAACCAACCGATGAATTTAAATGAATCGTATAAGTTGGTTAAATATTAATAGATAATTAATTATAGTATAAGTGAGGCAAATCTAGTATTCATCAGAAATAGCTAGGAATCCATATATTTCAAAGATTCGAAAAAATCAGTAGCTTTTCTATCGTATCGAAGGCATAAAATAATTTAGATCGACAATCTATTATATCTCTCGTTCCATCACAATTGGTTGATGATGCTTTTTACAACGAAGGGTCGCTTATCGAATATATGATACTTTGAAGTACAGCGCCAAAATGCAATAACTACTAACGCTTCACATTATAAATTTTCAATACTAATAGATAGTAGAAGGATAAAGTTATATTCTTTAATACCCACGCTTGAATTATTTTATCAAAATGCTAATGAAGTTTTCAGCATGAAGAGTTTGGTAACTTTGAACTTCATGTTTCGAATAACGTCGAAATTAAGCCAGCTCTCCAAACTTACGTTGATATTATTATGCAATTACCATGAAATTCTGTTAACTAGTTCTAGTTATTACAAAAAATCGCTCACCGGATAATATTAGTTGAAAAAATTTGCACGACGATAGAAGTCTGGCTTTTCATATTTTTCATTGGCAATAGATTATACTATTCAATACACTCTCTTTGATCTTCAATTCACTTGTTTCAGTGATGTTGTAATTCATGAACACCATCCCTTGAGGATTGCTAACTCTTCGTATGATGGAAGAGGTTCGTCATTTGTGCATTTTTAAGATGACATAATAGTCAGATGATAAGGGTATCACATCTGCAAATAGGCTTGAGTAACTTGCATAGCTTTATTCAAATAGATAAAAATCTCAATTTGTTGAACTAATGTGAATAGTACAGTTGATATTGTTTGAAATAATTACACGTCAGTTTTCTAAGTAGCTGTTCGTATTAATTTTATTAACATTTTTGGGAATCAGTGAGGCTGCAACATTGAATATTGAAACTATTTTTTCATGAATAACAAAGGCATTAAGCTAAGAATTATCACAATGTCCGCAATTTTAAGAGGGGTAGTATTATGAATTATCGAGATATTGTTTTATCCTTATTTTAAATTTCTGTTATATGTATGTGAGCAAAAGAAGATAGAGAAAAACGGATAACTCCACTTGGTAAATAAAAGCGTGCTACCGAACGTCATGCTTTAGACAACTAACTCTGCGAAGTCGTTTCTTCACTAGATTAGACAAAAAGATTAATAAGACTATCTAACAGTATCACTGCATTCAAATTATTGGTCACCTCTCATATAATCTATCATTAGTTCTTCCTTAACCTGCTTTTGTTGATTTTTGAGTCAGTGGGGGTACATTGAGATGTTGATATACGTGTGCGTAGGTCTGTTTTAGCAATGGTTTGAAGGTCTATTGCTTTCAGTATGGTAGCAGGTTACCTTGTGTGTTGATTTGATGATAATATACTACAAACAACTTTACCGTATTTTATCGATAGAACTTCCTCAAAAAGACAACGCATGTTCGAAAATGGCATGACGAAGTAGAAATTTCAAGATATGCAAAATTCTAGTTCCTATCGATTTCTAGACGTGAAAAGTGATGTACCAAATCACCAGACACATTATTGATTTTTGACATTTCGCGAATTCTATGGAAAATCCAACGTATTTATTTTAAGGAAACTACTAGTTGTGGAAATTCTCGGAGAATATACTCACCCAAATTTCGTATGGAAAAGTTTCCTCTCAAATGTTTGTTTCATTCTTTTCTTGTTTGCTCATTCTTGTGAAAAATAAAGAAAAAATTGGTTTATTCCATAATCCCGAAACTGTTTATTTTTGAAAAAAAAAATAACGTATAAAAACGATACAGAATATGAAAATTCTTCTCAAGGAAACATATATTTTCAATCGTATCAATGTATGTTACGTTTCACCTTGTTTTTTAAAATAATCACTTTATTCAAATAACAGTACCACTTGAAGTTTGATCAAGAGATTTCTAACATCAGGAAGCATTATTATAAGAAAAATAATATAAAAGCAGATAAAACGGATTCTTCAATTGCTTTGAATTCAATAAACGAGTACGTTCTGTTCCTCTAGTGAAGAATGCGGCACCAATTTTAAAAAGATATTCTTATAACTCATGACTTAAGCCAAAATATTTCTGGCATATTTCAATATGACGACTAGTGCCTCTACTAAATCTCTTTTGAAATATAGGACCTTCTATTATTATATCTTATATATTTGCTATGTTTCGTGTTGCTGATGCACTTATTGGACGTTCTTCAACATTTGTGAGACCATTTTTTAACTAAGCATCAGCCCATCTGTAGAATATTTCTATTTGAGGTGAAGAGTTCTTATCCACTTTTGATAATTTAAGTTTTTTTTTTCTAAAAACTTGCTGTGTCGCATTCTAATTGGGAATATAAAAATGAGTTTAGTGATCTACATCAACACGTTTTCATAAAGACGTAATACCACTTTGAGAAAACCAATACACTGAATCTAATAGAGCTATCCCTTATTACCTCAGGGCTACAGGGGCCACCAATTTTTGTTTCCATTTATTCAAAATCTATCGAGCCATAACTATGTTAATCATCGGTAGATTGATTAATACAATGAAGCAGTGATTATAAAAGCTCAAGTCCGAAAATGTAACTCCACTTTATTTCTTTTTGGCTGAATCACCGACAATGTAAATAGCATATTGTCTGTTTCGGAGAACTCATGAAAAATTAATACAAATAGAGAGAGAAAAGAGATGGAGTTGTTGAATAAGGATTTGGGGTTTACTGTCACAGGCAATGGCGATATTGACGAACAATGTCCCTTGCTTGGTTTGCAAGCCTGGACCAGGCCTGGTTGCCTGGATAAACCCAAGACTGGTCTGCAACCAGGCTGGTTGCTTGCAAAAATGAATAAAAAGTTATACAAGTTCTGCCAAGCCTGGCTGACTATAAGATGGTCGGGCTACCCAGAGTTCAGTCAGGCGAATATGGGATGGCCGGGGTAAGGTTACATAGAGTTCAGCCAGGCTTGGGCTATTATTAGTTGGTTTCCCAGCGTTGGCTCAAGCGAAGACCCGTTATTTAAGCCTGGGGGCTGCTACATGTGATATTGAAAAATATGTCTACTAAGAATAGAAATCAAGCAGTCAACAAGGAAGATTTGAATAATGTCAGGAGTTTGAGGAGGAAAGATTGTTTTTACTTAGAAGCAGATAAATGGAACAAGGACAACAATGAACAATAAGGTCTATTTCGAGAGAATGGACAGCTTAATCGGAACAGAACGATACACCAAAATCTCCAGGAATCCGAATGATCATAAATGTGGAAGAATTACTTAAAAATTGTAAGAACCGTGTTTATCAACAAAGTTTTTACTACAGACATTGAAGAATTTTAATTTGAATTTTAATCTTCTTTGATGCAAGTTCATTATTTTCCAACTTGTCGATCCCGCAGACCTAGAAGTACCTTGAGAGCTTACTGAGATAAACTAATTTGGGAGCTGATGTAATAGAAGAATATTTAGAGTTAACAAGATATGTATGGAACAAAATAATTTCCAGTACAACAACGAATTCCACAAGCAAGACGAAGGAACAGTAATGGACAACTGCCTATCACCGTTTATGGCTAAAAACGGTTCATGAGTCATTTTGAAAAGCAAATAAGTCAGTATTTTCTAAGTTATGGTACAGGTATTTGGATATATTCAATACAAAGTAGGCAAACGGATATTTTCGCCATATTCAATACAAAGTAGGCAAACTTAAAATTTTTCCAGTTGTGGTAAATGAATATAATTTGAATCAAGCTATTACAATAGACCATTCTTGTATTTTTGTGTTGTGAAAAGTTTGGGAACTTCCTGTTAAGTTGGTTATTTGTAACTTACGTTTCTCCAACTTTCAGATATAGATTTATCGAATAGTGTTACAACGTAATTTCATTACAATTTACGTCGGATGTTTATATCTCCATCAGCTCTATTTGAACCATGTAAAACTAAAATTATTGAATGAAAAAATCTATTGAACACAATGTCTGATGAATTATTTCATTAAAATTTTTTTTCAACGTGATGTTTAACTAGCAATTGAGGTTATGAAGATTATTTCATAACACCGTGAGAGTTAACTATAGAAACTACGTAATATTTTATTTTGACGAGCTAGAATAACTATCAACACGGTACCGTTGTGGCCAGGTCTTACCCAGTATATGTGAAACAAATTCTATTCCTTCGAAATTTCTCCATCTATTTCGATTATCTTAAACAGTATCTTTGTTAAAAGATATAATACTTTTTCGATCATATTTCAACAATTACATTTTTATATTTTGCGGCTGGGATGCTTTGTTGCTTCTTCTTTTCTAGAACTTAGGTTATATCTTCAATTGCATATATTCTGGTCTATTTTCTTGTACGAGGGCTGCACTTGAATTTTAAGATGAGTCATTCAACGTGCAATCATTGTTTGGCACCCAATGATTTCTTCTTATTTTCACAGATCAAGTGTTAACGTTTTTCTACACCCGAAAAAGGGGTTCTGGAGGTACCTCAATCGGAATGGAAAAAATGCTTCGGCAATTGGTTCGAACGCATGCAAAAGTGTTTTATCTTAATGGAGAATATTTTAAAAAAAAATGAAGCAATCGCTATCCTCATGCGTATTTCCAGACGCAATTGGCTTACACTGTATAGTCTGCTCCTCAGACAATTTTCGGAGCTTCTTATCAATTTTGAAACGCAATTTATATATATGCAACAGATTAAAATCAAATCAAAACATTATATATTCTCAGGAGATGCAAACTCATTGTAACCCTAACTATTCTGACTGTTTTGTATGGGATCAAAATCTCATCTTACTACTTTACTTCGTTTAGAAGTTATCATCATATCTAGTAGGTTTAGTACAAAGAATGAACTTGTTTGAATTGTATTTAAAATCTTTTTCCATGTATAATTCAATTCACTAAAGGATACTGTAGGGATCTTCGTCTTCTTGGGAATTGATCCTCCAATCGACATTTGGTTTTATCACCCAGTGATTTCGCTATTTAATAAAAACCTGATTCCTGTCTTTGGTTTCGAGTCCCCTTTCCTCAAGAGTATCATCCTATCTCCATGGCTTTCAATATAACCTCAGTATCCTACATTCACACTCATTTACGTGCAGCTCTATACAATGTGAAAAAGAATAACGGAATAAATTGATTATTTGAGTTTTTGATTAAATGATTGAATTTATGAAAAATTTCGAAATATTTCAAATTTCAGTTATAAATTGATATACTTTGACGGGAAAATGCGATCCCTATCATTAAACCTCTCCGAATTGCAGGTGGAATGAACCTCTGATTTTGAATAAACTTCTGATATATCGTTTGAAAGGTTGCGTCATTCTCTTTTCAAAAATGTTATCGTTTTCAAATTTATTGGTTCAATTGATATATAATATAAAATCAAATGATTAACAATACAATGAAAAATAAACTTTAGGCGCAAAATAGGATAGTATGTGAAATACTGGAGAAAACTATAAATTTCAATGAGATAGATGTCATTTAGTCATCTAAATAGAAGGGTTTAGTTTTGTACGCAACGTTCTGTACATATTGCCATAGAAAAGTATCTAACAATGTAAAATCAGGTGATAATGCTTTCCATTCTATCTATCCTCGCCTTCCTATTGACAGTCTGGGAAATAATACTTGGATAATGGGTTGGATTTTGAAGATTTTCTGGATCGGAATATGAATTTGTTAGAATCAGAATGACATCATTTTGAAGTAGTTCCAAGTTACCCTCAATACAAAATAAACTAATGATGTGGTTTTAAGCAATTCCTGTACAAATATTAACCTTTTGATGTATCTTAACAAGGTAAGGATTATTCGGTGAGAAGTGGTGGACATTTTTCCGAATAACATAACAAAAGTGAAAAAGTGTACTCATAGAAAAAGATAACGTCTTCTAAATGAATGATATTATTATAAAACATCCACCATTCATCATAAAAATAGATGCTCCTATCAAAATCGTCTTCGATGAGCTAGTCAGTATATATTATTTTATAGTGATGCATTTCATTATTTTTTGATATGTTTATTATTACTGTATGACTAATATTAAATGTAGTGAATGAACTTCACATGACGAAACTTGTGAAACTGCTTTTCTATTTCACTAATTGTTCTTTTAAGTGGTATATCAGTTATTCACTATTGTGCTCGGCTCAAGCTTACCATTTTTCAGAAATTTATCAAGTTAAAAATTAAATTATTATAATGATTCGAACTCACAAAACAAATCGCATTTTAAACTAATTAACTTTGCTCTTATTCAAATCTTAAAAGTATTTTGAATGACTATATACTGAACATCTGTACTTCTCTATAAAAAAATTGGGAGTTACACCTGTTATTCTAAGAGTACAGGTGGCATTTTCACGTTGAATAATGTCAATCAATGCATAAAATTTGACGTGTTCCAGAATTTTATAAATATGTACGGAAACTATGATAATAAATTTATTCAAATAGCTTTCACACACTGCACAAAAAGTAACGTCACGTTGATATTTTTATTGTGTTTCCACATTTGCTGAATATATGATTTGAGTGTGTCAAATATGGAATATAAATTGACACATGCTGAACTAACGACCACAGTACATTTAAGTTACATTGCTATTAATTTGCTTTATGGAAACTAAGCCCATCTCTATACGAATTGATTTACAGAAAACATAATTTTTAGATGTGGAAAGTTTTGTCTGTAAAAAAAATAATTCATTCTTTTTAAACTCATTGTTTTGGCAACCTACTAATCTGTTACATTAGTCGCACGATAAATTCCGATAATCTAATTCCAAAACACCCACCTCAATATCAAATGAAAATGCTGAATTGTATGCTCATAACGCAAAACAAAACTGCAAGCTTGATTTCTTTTTAACCGGGTAACGGGTCGTTCTAGCAGACTAGATAAAATTGTTGACTTGGCATTGATATCCAATTTTGAAAACTTGCCAGTTTTGCTTTTGTTTATGATAGATAATAATATATTTTACTATAGGACTGGAGAATCTATTTATCTCAGTTGTTCCATGAAATTATGTTTCGTGTGGTTGCTGGCAATGGATAATTTCATGGTATCAATTGTTATTCAATACTAAAATATAACTACGATTCTCACAATTATTTGTGGACCTTCAGTTTCTCTTAGAGACTTGATATATTAGTTTAATTGATTGCTGGAAATATTCCTACTATTTTTACGACTTCTACTGATGTTTCAAAAACATTTTATTGAACTTCAAACGCAAAGGGCAAATATTCTGAGTGCCTACAAATCGATAGCGAAGAAATCCACTTCCACTAGCCTTTGATCAAGCAAATATAAGTGCATTGAAGAACAATCTTACTGAAACTCAAATAAGCAGTCATAACATCGTGGTAATCGGCGCTAGATTGTTTATAAAACTATTTTGACTGCCAATAGGAAGAGCAATCACAAGTTTTTCCCTTAAGCAAGAAGTATTTGAGACCGTCATCAGAATTATCAACGCCGCCATACTCAACTTTGTTGGGTATATCAAATCAGGTTTTTTCCAAATATTGCATATTTCTATTTGAGCCTCGGTATGTCTTAATACTTTAATAAATATTCTTATGGAAGACGTTACAACGTTAAAACATGATTAAATAGAATCCATGCTGTTTGTCACGTTCAACACCACACTTTATTAAGACACACCGAAGTGTCTCTAAGCCTTTATAGTATAATCATGCAGAATATTTACGCATTTTATTCTAAATTAAATCCAACGGTTGCACTTAAATGACTTCATAAAGTCATACACTATTTGTCAAATAACATCTTCGGCTACTCTGCAACTTTCAGTTTTTGGTTAACTTCCTTCGGTTTTAATATTCTGACTGATTTTCATGTTCTCTGCTTAAGAACTGAATCGTATTTGAAATAACCCCTCGATATTGAGCATGAAAATCTCTATGTCCAAAATATAGACTGACATCCGTACTAACCTATTTTTCGCTATTCAAAATTGAGAGCCAACAATTTAATACAAAAACTGTAAGCTAGAAAAAAAATTGGAATTGAATTTATTTCTCTTCTGTTTTAAAATTAGCTTCTTTAATAAGACGATAGATAAAAATTGACGTTTCGACTTTTTCCAAGTCTTTATCAAATTTCGCAAATTGTCAGTGTCAATATCATATTTTGATAAAGACTTGAAGAAAAGTCGAAATGTCAATTTTTATCTATCTTTTCAAAATTATTGAAGATACCTTAAATCAAGAGCATCTAGAAACTTTTGTTCCTCAAAACATTGTTCTATTCTACAAAACTATACTAGAAACTATAAGTTCTTGTAGAAGATATACTCCATGTTAAGGAGCATACAAAAATCAAATAATGATATAAATATAGAAGAATATTCGAAGATGCGTGTTTTTCTCAAACAAAAATGAGGCACCTATCAATGGAAAAAATCCGAAATATTCAATCTAAAAGAAATAAATTCATCGCAGAAGCTTTCAGATTATTATTATTATCATTATTATAATCTTATAACAAAGGTTACGAATTATTGAATATCGTACTGCATTGTACAGGTTTTTAAGGTTGCATTCATAATGAGCGTAATGTCGTATATATGTAGATGAGATGTAAATACATTCAAGACCCTGAATAAGCCTTTCTAATGATTAAACCCAACATCAAACCACAAATTGTCAGAAAATCTACTGTGACTGGTATTTTCACAAAATATGCTAGAAGTATGCTGACCTCTGTCCAGCTAATGTAACAACTACTCTACTTTCCATGAATTATCAACACGGCAACTACACATCAATTTGGATTTATGAGAAAACTAATAGCCAACTTAAAATTACCAAACGCAAATCAATACACCAGATATAGCTTCCGTAGGTCTTCTGCCAACTTGCAGATGGAAGATTTTTATGATTGATTCACCGTGTGGGATTTCATATTTTAGCTATCAACATGGCAATTTAATAAGAGGCCTCAACGGTCTTTTCATTTTCCATTCGATTACATTCACTGGAAGTTTTGTCTTGATCACATTGCATCATTATTTTTAACTACATGACAAATTACTCACTGAGTTAAATGACTACCGTTTTTCTCAATAAATGTAAAGCCGTATTTAATACAGTCATCAATGAAGAGTCTTTTGGGCTGTTACCACAACCCATGACATAGAGAAGGTCAAGCCTCTAAGCTTCGCTTGGCTGACGCCTCTCCTGGAATTCTCAATACCCCCACTCAGAGGGAAGCACACCCCAAGCTGAAAACCACTAGGCTAAACGACATAGATATTATAAAAAAGAAAGTGTGTATTACAAATATAGATGGATAACAAAAAAAAGGACGAGTGTGATGGGTTTTGGATTTGAAATGAGCACACTGTCAAAAAAAATGAAAAACACCAGAAGAAAGAAGATTATAAATATTCAAGAGATAGGTTATTCACAATGTATCGATTTTTCAATCTTTTTTTAGTGTTCAAAATCAAATGTATCATTATAAAACAAAATTCGTTATTCATAACTTCACTAATTCATATTTATAACAATAATGATTTTTGTTTCTTTTGACAAGAAAGGAAGGATGAACTAACACTCAACTGCTTCTCTACAGTTATATATTTCTAAGGAGAACAGCTTGCTTTTTAGCGATGAGTAATATGTTCTGCTTTATACTTCTGTGCAAATTCACTTATTGATCAAATTAATCTGAGCGTTAGTGCACTTAGTTATAATTACTACTGATACTGTTTACTCTTGATCAAAATAGACTACATTGAAGTATGAGTATTTGATGATGTTTGTTGAAAATTCGAAAGACTTCTTGGATTATTCTTTACCGACGTACTCTTCTAGCTCCCGTGTCGCTTAAGAGTAGTAATATGTCACTTGTATTAACCAGTAAGATAGCAGGAGACCTACGGAAGCCATGTCTGGTGTATATAATTGCATTCAACAGGTAGCTATTTGTTTTCCCATACATCCAAATTCATTAATACCAATTTTCTAGATGGTGCACTAGCAGTGTTCATAATTCAAACAGTTGTTGTCTCATATATTTCTTAAACCAGTCACAGTAAATTTTCCAATAGTTTTTGTTTTAGTGTAGGATATGTTTATCAGGATAGATTGAGATATTGGAAGTCTTCTCATTGAATAGTGTGCAAGGACCCATAAGTCCTTGAACGATGCAACTCAAAAATGATATAACGCAAAAATGAATAACTTTTACAAAATACATATTCATTGCCTTGGTTGCGAAGTATACAGCTTATGTGATAAATTCTTTTATCGTGGAGTGAATGTTTTGGATTTATTTGGTTGATAGTCTTCTGATTCTCCTTTGAAAATATTCTTCTATATCCCTTAACATTGATTGTATCTCCCACAAGGACAGAGATTTATATTTTTGGAAAGTTTAGTAAAAGACGTTTTCAGAAAAAGAAGGTACTTCATTGATATTGCTACATTCCGTGAAAGCCGTTTACGTTTGATATAGTGTTTCTTTGATTTTTTAGGTGATAAATTGATTCTTCCGTAATTCCCACAATGTCGGGTAGATATTTCACCATTATAATCACTTTCACTGCCACCTGAATTCATTTTAAAAGGAAATTATAAAAACGTATAATGCAAGATATCAGCAATTAATATTCAAAGTTTCTAATTGTGAATTATTTAGCCGTTGCTATCCAATTGGCCGGCAGGCTACGGATCTCGAAGTGGAATACAGAATTGATATCATGCTTAAATTCAGTATCTAATAGGAATGCATAGTAATGAATATTATAACATAGTAGTGGGGAACATATATAATGAGAACCTTTTAGTGAATTTCTTAACGTTATAGGTTTTTTGTATGGATTTTGTACAAGTTTAACATAATTTAAGTTCAATCAAATATGAGCATTCCAAAGCAAGATGAAAAGCAGATAAGAGCATAGAAGAGTAGTAAAAGAAATATAATAATTGGAGTTTCCTCCACATTCTTCCATATATTATGCACTGGGATAGTTTTTGCCCCCACCCCTGTAAAACCACCTGGTCTGAGCTTATGTAAATTTCATATAAGGCTGATGATTACTTACATTGCTTTGGATTTATCCTTAAAATTGTAATTATTCACGAGTGTCTAATGAAGGTTATTAATCACGAAGTTCACTGCCATGAGTGGTAGAAAGTGGAATAAATCACTGATTGAATAACTCATTATTTGAAAAATAGAACACTATACTATAACCACGATTACTAAATACTTTTGTTGAAGTTTTTTTGTTGTAAAGTTTTGTTGCATTATGAGAATAACTATTATCTTATTCTAATAAATATTTCCTACAATAGATCATAATAATCAATACGAAAATCTATGTATTCAACTTAAAAATATTATGTATCTATTCCTAGAAGGTGGTGATGTTCATTCATAGTTATGAAACAATTGGTCAAGTTAATGGAAACGATAGAATTGATATTAAAACTAATGTTATCTTGACTTGTCGAAATATTTGAATAATATGTACATTCGTTTATTTTTAGTTGAATAGAAGATAATATATTGTTGACTGTATTGGTTTTATTTTTGATGAAGTCATCTATGTAGCCTTCTGCAACGGCGGTAGACCCTCATCCACCGTGTCTTTTAAGGACAGTAATACCTCAGCCTGTATCAACAAGTATTGTTGCAGAAGATTTGCGGGAACTTTGCCCATAATATTGTTCTGGATTCGGTCATTTCAGGAAAGCAACGATATTCTCTCACATTTTTTGTACATTTTTTATTCTCCGAGTCGTTTATTCATCATTTTAGTCGTTCAAAAAAATGTGTTACTGGTTACATAACTTGGTCAGAAACTTATATATGTCTTACATATTTTGTATAAGTTATCCGTAACAGTGATTCATTAATCACTACCGTGATTAATAGGTATTATTGAGGTCGAGGAAGTAGAGGTATAATGTGTACATTATACAACAATCATGAATAAAGCGTATATATCGATATTGAAGTCTAAATGGCAAATTGTTTTAAAAATTTATCAAATACAATCTAGTGATGAGAGATAAATGCTGCAATGAAAGATTCGTACTAGAGTTGATTACACCTGATATATAAATATCTTGCAAAATTTTGCCTAAATTGGCACGGATGATATTCACGTAAAATATTCATACTTATCAATGAAAAACTTTCTGTATTTATTCACACATATTTATATGCTTATAATTGCAAAACAAATCTTCATATGGAGTTTCTTCCACTATCAACTTTTTTAGCGTAATCAAGGTAGTTATTCCTTTTTTCTGCATAAAACTTTTGGAATCCAGTTCAAAGTACTTAGTTTTTTATATGCTTAAAATAGAACAAATTAATCTAGCTAAAAAAATATTTCACAAAATTCATATATTTTAATCCAATTATTAATTTTTCGGGTTCGTGAAGGTGAATGCGAAACTTTTTTCTCATTCAACCCCCAACTTAACTTTCACGCTTCTCGATATGTTCATTCCTGTATATTGTTTTCCAGTTGTCTTTGTTAAAACAAAACAGGAATGATATTCAACTACCTACCGTCTATCACAGAATTCGAACAGAAGAAACAATAATTTCTGCTTATTGAAACGATCGTCGAATATACATCTTGTCATGTAGAAAGAATAATAGGAACGAACGGAAATCAAACTAGAACATCGCTAAGAGAATCGAGTGAATACAAATACCTTGAATCTATTCCAGATAGTTGTGTTATAAAGAGAAGTTTGTTATTTCTTATCGACTTCTGCTTTATTGTAGGTTTCTATTTTTGTATTGAATATGGAATTTTATGGCAATGACAGATTCTTTCATTATACAGGGTATTCTGGGATTGGTGCAAAAAATTCAGGAGTAAGTAGATGACGTGGAAATAATGTTGTTATATAAAAAAATTCTCATACGTCCTTCTGTTTCTGAGTTATAGGCATCAAAAGTTGCGAAATCAGAACTTATATTCAAATAATTTAGAAAATAAACCTAAATATGAGTTCCGATTTCGCAACTTTGGCGGACTAGAAACGAGGAAATATTTCTCATGTCGCAGCATTATTTTCACGTCAACGACCCACTGCCCAATTTTTTTGCATCTAGTCCCATATATATTTTTATTTTATGAGTTGCTTCTCCAGTTACAGTCTAAGTATTAGTTGAACAAGTTTCTGTTATCATATGAAAAACATTTCGTAGTACCACAAAATTTATTTCAAACTCAGACACCTTCCAATTGAATCGGAGTGCAAAGGCTTCGAACCATTTTCTTTTGTATAAACTTTGATGGAAGACGTAGAGCGGTACGCCAGAAGCACGGCTCTCGCAAGAAGGTTACTCCCACGAAACAGTCGACAACAAGTACGCTACATTGGCTAGTTGAAGATAGAAATTGCTTCAGCAGCTTCCATTGAATGGAAGTCGCTTTTGGTAAAACATCATATCGATTCATAAATAGGTCGTAGAAAAAACGAGAGGTCAAAATCGCCATTCTCAAATAAACCCAGATGACCCTTGCTGTGGTGAACAAAATTCCACCTAGACTTAACAGCGCTAAATTAACAACCCTAGGTCACAGCGGCTCAGGATAATCTGAACAAGGTTTAGGTTTAGGTTTCTAGTATCGATGACGCTAGAAAGCAGTGACAAAACAATAGAATGAATCCATAGTACGATTGACACATACATCTTATCCAAAATTGTGATCAATGACCGTCAATCATGGATCAATGAAGGTATTCGAAGAAAGATGGATAATGATTGAAAATGTGATATGAGAACTATGTATACAAATATAGGAAAGCTGGGAGACAATTTGGAAAATAACTGAAAGACTTTCTTGTCCGTCGTTCATAGTTTCAATGTTTGTTGAGAAACTGAAGATGCAAACCACATGAATTAGTGAAACCAATCAAAAATCAATGAAAATTCTATAATGAGCAGAATCAATATTTCAATTAATCAAAATTTCTATCAACGTCAATTTGAATATTGAATTTTGAACTGTGATTTTAAAATTTTTACAAGCATTAACAATATCAAAAATCACCGAAAATCTCAATTAATTATTGTAAGTAAAATTTTATTATTGTTATACATTCATATATATTTCTTATATTGTATTTGACCATAATTTCAGTCTCAGACGATTAATACATAATTATTCGAAAGCTCGGAAAATGAGAATATATTAGAGTTAGTTCACTTTGGTGTTTCCTTGCCACGTTCCCAATAAAAACCGCTTATATATATATATATATATATATATATATATACAATTATTTGACGTTTTGACTTTTTTTCAAGTCTCTGTCAAAATATTTTGATATCTTGTGAAAATTTTAAATTCAGAGGTTTCACAAAATTCATTATTCAAAGTGACGTTGATAGAAATATTGATTAATTGAAATATAGCTGACAAAGACTTCGTTTGAATTTTGAATCCTATGAGTTTGAAAATTTATACAAGCATTAACACTATCTAAAGCCACCTACAATCCTAATTAATTATTTCCCAGACGATGAATATATAAGTATTCGAAAGTTCGGAAAATATATTAAAGTTAGTTCAGTGTTCCTTTGCCACGTTCCCAATAAGAAACCGCTCATTATATTTATTTATTCTCAAAAAATTTATTGATCAATGCAACATCTTGTGCATTTGTGCATCATTTGCAATTTTCGTTCATTTCGGCGCAAGATCTCTTCATCAAGTTATCTAATTAAATATTGAGCCTGTTATATTTTGTTGATTTCTAAATACAAAGCACTCAATTTTAATATTGTTATAATTGAACTTGACGACTTGAATATTTTTCTATCCGCAAAAAAATTCGTTACCAAAAGTGCAGATCACGATACATATAATTAAATACAAATACAATTATGGATTACTGGCAGTCAATTGATAGCAATTCTTCTTTGGCACTCGCAGTTTTTGAAATCCGAAGCTTTAATTCGTCTATATTCCATAGGATGGGATCCTTGCAAATTTGATTCATATGCAGCACTAGCAGCCGATTTCAAGGGATGTTTTCTCAAAAAATTGATCAATGCAACTTCATTTAGAATTTTTGTTCCTTTCGCCGCAAGATCTTGTTCAGATGGCTTCTTCACTCTGGCTACGATAATAACATTAAGACCTAGATGAGTTGCCAGGCTTCTGATAGACCGACCAACCTCAAATTTCGCAAAAATGGTAGCATTCTTAATTTCAGTTCACTTACAAGGCATCAATCACTCTTTTATTTCATCTGAACTCACATTGACGATTGAATGATCTGTCACTGACAATGACAGTGACATTAGGTAGGAGCTCTGATTCATGCACGTAAAATGTAAGTGTGTGCGTTTTTAGTGAACAGAAATGTTCAATGGCACTGACAGATTCATTTATTAACTCACTAGTGACGACATGCAAGGTTTTGAAAGAACAAACTCCATGAAAATGTTATATCATACATAACAAACTCAATATTTATATCTAGTATCATTTTGTTTTTTGAATAAAAAGATTTCAATATTCCCCTACAAAATTGCATACCACAATCATCAATTAATTAATTAAATGCCCAAGGATGAATACATAGTTATTGGGAAGGTTGACATATATGTATTGAATAAATGTTCACTTTGCTATTTTATTGCCGCAAGATATATAATTTTTCCCAACTGCGCTCCGACATCGAATTAAGTTGTTGCCTTTTTTCCTTCGAATTGTTTGCCCTACTTTCATAAAAATACTTATATAACTGATATAGCTGCGATCAGATTCACGAGATAAATGATAGAGTTTTTCTGATGAGATATCAAGTTGACTCCAGAAATTTCTATTCCATAGGTGAGTTAATGCTTCATGAGAAATCCTCCTGAATTTAGGAGATATGATTTATTACATTTCTCTCCGGCAATATAAGATTAGGCTCGTAAAAACATCTTGATTTATTTCGATAATGATACCTTTGGAAAGAAGAAATTTTATCACGGCTTTTTCGAAACTATGAAGTGAACATGGAATAAACATGTTAAGTGAGATGTTTTGTTCAAAATTATATAATAAAATTTAGATATGATGATAAATTTGAAAATTTGTTTTACACTGCTTATGAGGGCAGAATAGTAAGTCAAAAGATGACAACATTTTCGTTCTTGTAAATATATTGTTTGTTAAAGCCACAACTCTGGCATAATTTGTGAAATTTTCACGTGAATCTAAGAATTTTTAACTGAACTGTGACGCTTTTGTCAAACCGCCTTCGTAGAAGTGGTTAAAAATTCTTATGATAATATGAGGAAGGAATACGCAACTGGATAGTGGACAGAAAAAATAAGAAAAGTAGTTGAACAGAATAAAGGATTATAATAAAATTCTTCCAAAAATGGAAGTAGAGACAACAAAGAGGCGTACAAAATAATGAGAAAATAAGTCAAGAAACAGGAGAATTGGCAAACATAATAACTATAATAGATCGATAATAAAAGCTTTTGGATCAAAATCGAACGAAAGGAAATGGGAAAAATAAAAGTTTGAGGAAACGATACTGAAATAAACACGAAGGACAGATTGAAGACATGGAAGGAATTATTTGAAAGAAAGTTCAGTCACAAAGAAGGGAGCTTGATAAGAGGAGAAAAATTAGAAAAGTGCATATTTTTATATATAAACAACCTATTGATGATAGAAAAGAAATATAACAGAAGAAAGAATAACATATCTCGAATAGTATATAATATTAGGATAAAGATGAGAGTAAAGCAAGAAAATGATCTTATTTCACGTTCGTTTAAACTAGTCATGGATTTGAAAATAGAAACAATAAAAGATAAGAACCGTAAATTTGAAATAATAATTGGCTACAGAAATCTAAAGCCTATGGACGGATTAGTATATGCAGACGATAAATTAATAGATTAAGGAAGATGGGACACATGTATAAAGACAACCAAAGACCTCAGAATAGAGGTAAATTTATGAAAATATGAAAGATTGGTAATGAACTGAATAAGAGAACATGAGAAAGATCTTATGATGTAAGGAGGAAATATAGATGAATTGATCACATTTTGAGAGACGATTGAGAAATAGTTATACGTAGAAAATTCGAAAAGAGTGGAAAAAGTCAATAAAATATACTATGCTCTAAGTAAGACAATATTCAAGAAAAAAGAATTAGATGAAGACAGGAAAATGAAGGTATACAACTCGATAACATTATCCTCTCCTTAATATATAAAAGTAATACCTGGGTGAAGAAAAGAAAGATACAGAGTAGAATAACAGCGGCAGAGATGGAGCAGCTGTGAAAAATATCTAGGAGAACAATGATGGAAAGGATAAAAATTATTATTATTATAAGAAAATCAGTAGGAAGAAAGAAGATTGAATTGCTATGGACACATGTAGAGAAGATTACCACAGAGCATAAAAAAACAGTTGCACAATCAAAAAGACATAAAACAATTATATTATACTAATAACATAGTGGAGAAAGAAAGGATTAAACAAAACGAAAAAGGAGGGAAGGACCAGGATAAACGGATTGAAGGTGAGTAAAAACTGAAACCTCAATATTATGTCCTCATAAAGGACATGAAGGGTTATAGAAAAAAAGTTGATTCTCAAAACAATTTTTCTGACTGACAATTTCTGGAGTGAATCAGAATATTTATTATTTTGGAATCATTAGGCTCTCATTTTCTACTTATTACTAAGAAATCATTATTTTCTGTGAATAAAAGCAGTAAAACTATATACCTAATAAAATAATGTCACAATAACGAGAAACCAATTGACATTGCAAATAAAAATACAAATAAGACAAATCGATTTTTTAGTCAAATCTCAAGAAAAACCTCATCAACCATCGCCCCTCGTATTATTTATTTTTCGTGAAAAAAATCTCTCTACCTCGAATAAATGATGGTATATTTACATATTTTTTCAACGGTTTGAGAAAATATTTGATGTTTCTATCACAAATTGAAATACAAAATTTTCTTCTCCGCTTTGAATTATCCACTTGAAACGTACGAGTCATCTGAGATTATTGATTTTGAAAAAATATGAGAACTTTGTTTTCATTGCATGTTCCGTAATAAAAAATTCCAAAATATTTGACGAGATTAAAATGTTTCTTTGTACTTCCTACTTATGAGAATGATTCGAATAGAATAGAATGTTTATCCTGATTATATATCTAGTAATGGGAAACAAAATTTTAGCGAAGAATTTTGTGGACAATCTTATAGAAATTCCCATAAGATGAAATATTTGGAAAAATTGATAAGCAAAACATGATAACATTCCGTATTCAATAGGCTATAAATTGGTCATCAGAATATGCCATGACAAGACAGCTTAACTTTTGTTTGCTGAAGCATAACGAGATCCATGAACCTATACACAATCTGCGTTCAGTATACCGAGAGTTATTACCAATGATCAAACTTTATGAATTTTATAACAATGGAACTAATGCCAAAATATACCTCAACATCACGATGTATCACAACGATCTTGAAATATTAATTTACGCATAGCATCAATGTTTTCTGACACAAACGACCTTTCCGAAATTCATCATATAGTGTGCGACCATAATTGATGGCCGGTTTAGCAATTGCAACATTTATTCTGTAGATAAAGTTCCATTTAGTTCTTGTCCTATATTTTCTCCACAAGGAGGATAAGGAATGATGGCAATCGTGATAAATAAATATAACAAACTTGATTGGCTGTGTATTTTCTCCATAGATCAACAAACATATTTTATTATATCAAATTCCATTTAAACTCTGGTTTATTAATCAATGAGCGATATCATTACTCAATTTTGATAATATAAATGTTGATTACTCATTGGATAGTGATAAGGATATTGATCTTGTGGAATTCCTTCAACACAGAAGAAGGTCTTATATAGTGGGGCAAAGAGTGCATAATTTCAAGAAATTGGATTAGCATTATTTTCATACTAGATTAGATAAGTTCTCCTACTTTCCATTAGATTATTCTGTTTAGCTAGTCTTAACATTAAATTTCTCTCTTCGAGAGTGAAAGTGCTAACTGGCACCTTAGTGTTAGTATTTTGCATTTTTTGAAAATAAATTTCTCTCACAAGAAACCTCTCAAATTACTGTTCCATGAAATATCTTCCAGATAACTGTCTTATCTCATAGTTGAAAGTAAGAGATAACAATCTCACGATTCAACCATCAGATAAAAATTATTTTGTTATTGATAAGCCCAATTTTCAATAATAATTGGTAGTTAAGACTGATCTCACCGATAAATATAATAACCAGAGAAACACAGTAGTTCGAGATGGTGCTTCAACACCATTAAGCGAGTTGATCTCCACAAATTGTTGTTGTCTCAATCCACACCAAAAGTCATTTTTTGATCCAAATAAATGTTTCAAGTATCTATAGACAACTCAAATATAATTCGTATGGCAACATGAGTAGAACCATCAATAACCAACATATTAACATCAGTGAGGAAAAGTTCAATCTGCACTTGTGAATTTCACTAGATTGAAACTTGCTGGTGATGCTATGTCTCTCACAAAATTAGCAATCCAAATAGTTTGTCCAACAATACCAAGACACACTATTCAAATTACGTCCAGCTTCGTATTTCGAAATTAAGGGCACCTTTTGTAACTAATTGTTACAAGTAGTTGCAAAATTAGTACAAGACTTCTCTCTTGAAACAATAGTCTCATGAATAAACATTAACCCAGTTCCGAATTTTCCCAATAACCAATGAATAGCCTACCGTCATTATATGAAAGTCTTACTCTATTTCAACTTGCACTATTCTACTGAAGCTCTTATGTTAGAAACGGTTTCGTAGATTACATAGTAAACATCTTATTCGCTCTTATTCTCGAATCATTTGAAATTAATTTTGATCATTCTTAGTAGATGTTATAAACATGAAATGGGTATTTTCCGTCGCAATATTTTGTATAGGATAAATAAATCTTCAAAAAACCTTTTTAGAATTTAATTTCAAGTATTTAAACATATAGAGCTCTGTATAACAATAAAAATTAGAGAGTAGCCAACAATATAAATAATGAAAGGTACTTTATTTGTATCTTGAACTGAATAAAGAAATTTCTAGTTGGACCTCTATTAGTTCATGATATTTATCAGTTTTCTTCGTGAAAATAGAAACTTTTTCTAAAATAATATGTATATTTATCAAAATCACTACTGAACTTGCAATTCCAAATTTCGTCTAATTTTAAGTACAGACACTCCATCGAGTAGTTTTTAGCTCTTTAGTGAACAATAATGTATAGTATCTTCGATTTTTTTTAATTCTATTGCTTCTTCGAACAGAACTATTTTGGTGGAATTGAAAGGGTGAAAATTATTTTTCAAGCTTTATTTGTTACAAATGCAGATTGTTATTTTTCTGACAGATTTTTTTGTATTATACAAATTATTTGATACTTGATAAATCAGGGGCCACCTGTTTGACCAGGAAAGTCAGATTCTACAAAAAGAACCATAGTAGAAATTCCTGCAAAATTCCTGCACCATTTTCCCGGTCTGTTTGATTAGTAAGCATGGCGAGTAAGCAAGTTTTTGATTAGATCATTGAGCTCAATTTGAAAAAAAAAAAGTTCCTCATCAACTAAAAAATCTGAGCTAAATTTGTTCTGGGGAGCAAACGTTTCTAAGTCCTCTGCATTACTCAAGATGTCATATAAATGAGAAGATGTGTCCGGATCTGGCTAGGAGCTATGGGACACTAGATGACTAGCTGAATCAAGGTTGGTGTAAGATATTTTCTCATTATTTTTCGTATTCAATCGTTTGTGATTTACTTGTTCACGCTATATCATAAAAATGCCAAAATGCAGTTTTTTCACCCTTAGACCACAATCGCAGATCTTCCTCATATCTTCTGCACATTTTATGAGTAGCATACTTTGTCTTGATCATTGAGTATCAATTAGAAGTAAGCAAAATAAACATTTCTCACAAAATTATCTATTTTTCTTTGTTGACTTTTCATACACAAATATAACAGAAGCTGTACGGAGGAATTACACACCTCGGTGAGTCATAACACATATATACAGTTAAGAGCACAGTAGCGTTTGAATGCTAGATGTCAACCGAGTATAGCAAAACTGAGTCAGCTAGATATATGTTCAATCTTACTTAACCTGCTTAGACATGACAATAATTGCAACCGTCTGATTAACACTAGAAATTCTTCATCCCTCCCTCTCAATTAATTATCTTTATATTTATCTGGACGTAATTATTTACGTCCATTATCTTTTTCTTAATTACCAGATACGTATATTATTAGAATTAGGGTAAGAAATAAGAGATAAATTTAATCTAATTGGACGCTTAAGAAATGGAATGTAAAATTAGAACTTACTAAGACTTTCACAAAGAAAAAAATTTACTATTGTAAAAAATTGATGAGATGAAATTTTTTGAATATTTATTTTGACTCAGGACATCAAAATCTATGAGAAAATCTATGGAAAACCTATACAGTTTTCTACTTGCAGACCTGCGTTATCTGCAGAATATACTGCACTAATTGTTTCTGCCCCAGATAACGTCTGATCTCAAAATTCCTTGACTCTATTCTCAGAAAACTCAAGTCATCATTTTCAGCCATCCTAATACCCGGAACCTAAGACGTTTACTTCGTAATTTCTCCTTAATGCTTTCGTGAGAACGTTTCTAGAGCTGCAGAGAAGTTTTATATTTAGCTTCACATATTTTTTCTGTTTATTCTTGGCAGCGCTTCTGGCATCTCTATTCTATGATTGTAGATGTGAATGAACCAATTTCTCAATCTGTTCAGATCATTCTTAGTCAATTTCTTCATATATATTTCATTCTAGAACAAATAACAGTAAATGCTTCAAGTACTTCCAATGAGATTTCCCGGTTTTCTTCAGCTCTTCCTTAAGTTTCATATTCTCGAACTTCGGGTGAGAAACGATCACCCATCATGGATATTATGTCTGTATTCATAATTTCACTTGACATATAGTATTGTCGCTAGAGTTTCCTTGGAGATGTTATGAATATATGTACTCCCATGCAGAAAATCGATCGTTCCCATAATAAAAATGATTCTATAATAATGTGTACTTTTGATTGTTGTTGTTTAATTTTCAGTCTTAAAAATGCCAACATATACTACTTTTTGACCCACGAATGTGTAGGATGTAGCTATTTTGTAGCATTAGAAATATATCAACAAAAGTATTTATTTATTGTGGTTTCTTATTTGAAATATATTAAACTACACATTTTTCAATACTACTTCAATTCTAAACACTAGAAAGCAAGCAATAGGTAATAGGTGGTAGCTTCACACGTCATTGCGCAACAAAAAAAGATTGTTTTGCTTTGTTCAACACAAGTGATTCTTCAATTTATCTCCATAAACTCCCAAGTTTCTCAATTCAATTTATTTAGTGACTTACTCAACAACGCGTTATAGAAACATAATCCAGAACGGCATCTATTAGATTTATCACGAACCACGATTATTACCACATCTGCCACTAACAGCACATACTTTTTGGACGGAATATAACGGATGATCCAATTTTGTAGATTGTTTAATATTATATTCCAAAACGAACCTATTTACATATTTTTTCCCAAGATAAAAACGACCAAGTAATAAATAATCGGCGTGCATACTTCATCCAAATCATCGTTAAACATTTTCTATGTGACTGGGTCAGAAATATATAAATTCCATATTTATATATCATCAAGTGCATTCCAGAAAAATGTTATGTTTCCGCGAGAGCTTCAAAACACGTCCCACCATAGTTAACGCGAAAGAAGATGATATATCTACTCACACCAAGTTTGAAGTTAGTGATAGATTTAAATTAATTGAAACCGAATCCTTTGACCAGTTTGCACATGAATAAATTCCATCTTTATAATATATAGGATAAGGGACAAATATTTCGAATGAGTACTTTCACCAATTAACCTGATTATTAATTGCTAAACAATATATTTCACCATATTAAAAATTCAGATTGTGATTGTATTTTTCATCCATATTTTTCATCCGATCAAAATTGATAAAAAAAATGTAGAATTGGATATATATTTCATATCGTATTGAAAAAATTATTCACTATCCAAAAACTCACCAAAAATAAATGATAAAATCCAAGAATCACAAATTAAGTCCCATTTATCTCTTGGCAACGAAAACCAAATCACAACATACAAAAAAAGGACATGTATTCCAATATTTACGAATATATTTTTATATATTTATCCCGACGCCGCCGACGGACGCTTCGTTCAGACTAACTTCGATTTCAAAACGACGCTCCCTGAGCGCCTCGGCGCCGGCCCAGTTAGAGCAGGGAATTCTTTTAACATCTCTAGATTTCTGAATTTTTGGTGACACATGGATAATCTCGGCAAACTCCTACCACAATATTTAAAGATTTGGTGTAGGCTAACTATATCATAATTGAGAATACAAAACACTTAGCTTGTCTCCATTATTCCGCATTTTGATTTCAATTAGTTTGAATCTATGATTATCAAGTTGTATGCCTGATATCACGCTTATATTTTTATAGTTGTAAAACTTCAATTATGAACTGAAAAAATATTTTGTTGAAATTCCTGAAAAATACATTGAGAGACTTTTATATTCCAGAGAATTGATATAAAAATTTTGTAATATACTAATGTTTTTTGTAAATCGATAATAATGAATCATTAAGTATTATGCTCATTATTATGAGATTTATTGGTCATTGGACATCAGGACAGGATCATTTGAAAAACAATGAAAAGAGATTTGAATGATAGGAATCGGCGATATGAAATATTCATACCCAAATCTTTATAAATACGAGGATGCTATTTAAGTTTTGGAATAGAAAAATATTTTGTTATTAGATATGGCTTTATTGTTTTACAAAATATTCTCCATTGAAATCAACAGACTTTTGCTTGGGTTTGAACCAATTGTCGAAGCATTTTCTCTACTCTGATTGAGGAAAGGTGGGGGTATTGCATAAGTCTCTATTAGGTATATGAAAACATAATCTTTCTCTATATGGTACTTCAATAGACGTCTATAAGATCGTAATAGGCGACGAATCACGAATCTATGCATATTAACCTGGAACTAAACAACAATCGAATGAGTCTTCAAAGACAAGCCAAATCCAAGAAAAGTTTCCACCACGACATGCGAGCTCTCACAAATCAGTTCAAACAAAAACGTTTTTCAACAGTGAAAATATCCGCACAATCCTTTTTTAGCATGCAATGATTTCTTCTTATCACCGCATATCATAAAGAGCAACAACGTTTTTCTACACCTGAAAAAGCGGTTGATACATTCAAATCACATGTTTTGGAAGTACTTCAACGGAAAAATAATGAAGCCATATCCAATTATAAATATTTTATTGCGGGTGGTGGTACTATGTTGTCCAGATTCAAAACTGGGTTGTCTTCCTTAGCAGTATGTCAACGAACTCGTATACGTTATAAATAATAGAAATTGTTCCAGTCAATAAATGAATATCAGTATTTGACCTTAATACCAGTACTGAGGAGCTACAACTCAGACTAAAATCCATAACGAAATATGTTTATCAAGTTAAATTCCAACCCTCATTATTCAACAGTAACATTCCAACTGTGTGAAAATTCAGTATGAAACTGAAGTCAAGTTATTCGGTTTTAGTTCACCTTCAGTCTCCAAAGACGATAATTTGGTTATCGAAACGCACGTCAGTCAGTGTAATTGTGAATGTTGGTGTAGTGCACATACTACCTGATCATCTGCAAATTTGAGGATGTATAAACAGTTGTTACCGTCGATTTGGATCCTCATTCCTTTGCATTTTCTCTTTCAAGTTGTTCCAGCTTTTGATGGCCTTTGTTAGAAAATAATTAATGTTGGTATTCTCAAGAGCTTTCTATAATTTTGATATTGGTATGTTATTGTAGGCATTTCGTGAATATATAAACATCAGGTGTACTGGTATATTCCTTACTGTTCTGTTCTTAATCAACTGCTTTAAAGTGAACATGTTGGCTCTACAGGAATTTCTACCTCTAAAGCCACTTGTGAATTTGTGAAATATCAAATAGGTTTTGAAATAACTCACTAATTTAGTTATTACTAATTACACAACATTTTCTTTTGACAGCATTAAAAAAACTATTGAAAAACAGTTACTTTACTTAATTTACTCAGCGAGTTCTATATAATCAGTAAAAACCTTCTTCATTGCTCAAGTCCACTGTTCCTTATTAACAACTGGGTGTGGTTCTTGGTGTGAAGCCTTTTCGTCTCTCCGCTGCCTCAAGGATCAAGCCTTGTCCCACTCTCGTTCAAGCGGGTGGATTCTTCGCTAAATTCCAGTTGCACGCAATCTTCACGACACTCCATACTGCGTCCCTTCTAGCATTAATCTTTTTTAAGACATCTCAACAGATGCTTCAGTAAATTTTTGAGATATTAAATAGATTTGTTTATCAAGTTTTACTCAAATTCATTTCTTTTGAAAGCATTAAAAAAAATTGAAAACAATTTTTTTAAGGTAAAACTTATTGGGCTATGAAATATCTTCAAATCACAAAACTCGATCATGCTAAATAATTTATTTGTTACTTTAAATATTCTCCAAAATAAATCCTGTTAAAAGGTTTTTTATTGATGGAAAGCACTCGTTCACCAATTAACGTGTCTGAAAGAGAGGGTTCTATTTATAACAGTCAGTTCGTTTCCACAATTATTTTCAATGTTTTACTACAAAATGTAATTTAATTAACAGAGGAGTCAACTTTGTATACACGATTATAATACTTGTACGAGCTATTGTATAAAACAACATCGAAAACACAAATATTGTATAAGTTTTATTCCATAAAGTTGCATAGTATTCCGCTGGAAAATAAAAAAGTACAACAAAAGTTTATATTTTTCAAAATGATTCATCATAATACTGTTCGAACGATACATTTTTTGTTTTGCTATAACTCATTTCCAAGGCAATTCTGGAGCAGTGGATATAAGTATTGATTTGAACTAAGTCTGAGTAGAACTACTGCTAGATTTTATAAATAAAACAATCCACTCAATATACAGTTCCAAGTAAGTTCTATCTGTGTTGTGAGACGGCATGAAGGCGCCTATAAACTGGTGAAACTTCTTTGTCTTCACGATTGTCTATTTCATCGTCAAAATGTGAGTATGCTTTCGATAGGTCAGATAGAAGTTTTTCCGCCTTCTTTGGTGAAGCTGGATGGTAAATCGCCTTCTTTGTTTAGTGGGGTTTTCTCTTGAGATTTTATTCACGGTTTTGTATACTCCGTATAATCGTTATCCATTATTTTTAGAATTTTTTCCATTCTCAATTCTTCATATTCTTCTCTCATTTCTTATACTGATGTTTTTGGTAAGCCTATAGCTGTCTTCTGTTTGTATCGTATGTGTGTACCTGTGGTATTGAGGTAATTGTAATTATCATTATTATACATATTTATTATATATACACCCATTTCGGTTAACTTTATCTGCTGATTAATGTACCGAATTTCACCTGATGTACATGATACAAACAAATCATCATCCTACAGAATTGAAGCTTTCAAATACGTTGGAAAAAAACTTTGCAGCAACTGAAAATCAATCGAATATAACTGTGATTTTAAGATACAGCAAATAATCCCATCAAAGCATCCACTGTACGATTTACAATTAATATATTAGATGTAGTAGTTTTTTGTTCTTCGTTTCTTCGAGTTACTCACTTGAATAGACACTATATAACAACATTTATTTATGATACTCGTTCCAAATTTACAATAATTGATCTACCACGCAAGGAAAAAATACAAAATCACAAGTCTTGAGGTTTTATTCAAAGCTTTCGTTGGTCGATGACCCGTTGCCAGTTGTCTCTACTAGTACTTTTTCTGTGAAAATTATCAATTTTTTGATAAATTTGGAGATGACTTTAACTAGTTGACGAGATAATTAAAAAGAAAGTTTCAATTTTTTTTGACACTGAACAGTGACAGGTTGTTATTGCCAACATTAAAAAATTTTGTCTCATTCGTTTGCGTATCGTACTTACTATCTTTTAGGTGTAAAATATGGATAGATTTGATCACCATCGTCACGTATTTTGCCTTCTACGAATTTCGCTTAATTCTATATCTGAAAGGTAAACTTCGTAACCACAAAATTTTCGATTTTGAGGTTATTGATGTAACTGCTTTATCGAGGTGTATATTGTTAAGTGAATAGTTGTCATATCTGCACAGCTAATGAATGACACCATAGCCAATGTAAATTTAATGTATATGTCATGATATCATAGAGGTAAGCTCAAGTAACTTGGTTCACAACTCTATACCACTATTAAGTAGGAATTATAAAGGATATTCAAGTATGTTGAGACAATTTACCCCCTGAGAAAAAAGGTAACTCTGTCAAAAGCTGACATGTGTCCAGAAGGTAACAGTTATAGGAGGTATTGCTACTACTTTTCTTGTTTACGTGTTTGATGGTGTATCTGTTTTGTTTTACAAATAGTTTCAAATATTAATAATTACACTCCATTACATATTCCTTTATTTATGATTTAATTGATATTTATAACTCAACAGCTAACGGTTATTGTTTTCAAAATGAGTGAAAAGATTAAAAAGATTTTAACCCTTGCATTAAAAGCCACAAAGGTACTCAATTAATTGATAGGCTCTGATATGAAAGAGGCGAAAATGTAGTCATTGTAAATTGAGTCAAACCGTTGATGCAAAACTAATAGCAAAGGAGTGGGTTTATTTCCATATTTTTGATTATGAATTCAACTTATTTTCCACAAGTAGCCTTCCAATGACATCTCTGACACTTGTAATGCATTTTTTCTGCACCTTAGAAGTGAAGATGATGAAGAGCGAAAGGTGCAAATTCAGCAAGCGTATGAGAATCAGCTTAATGAAGCTAAATCAAGATATGAGTTAAGAAAGCATGATAAAGGAACATCAAAACATACTGGACCGAAGGAGTTTACGATCATGATCGATCTGCAATAATGTTCGCCAACACCATACTTGACATTTTATTTGCGACAGTTATGGACCTTGAACCTAAGTATTTTGAATGCTAAGAACGGGAAAAGCCAATGC
The DNA here is from genome assembly GCF_026230105.1 of Diorhabda sublineata. NCBI lineage: Eukaryota > Metazoa > Arthropoda > Insecta > Coleoptera > Chrysomelidae > Diorhabda > Diorhabda sublineata. Next base: position 8,422,845 of record NC_079474.1, on the reverse strand, counting down.
GCAAAGTGGCATGAAACCGTAAGTGCTCATGGTGGTTGTGAAATAGCATCTTGCAATTTGAAATGGGAATAGAGGAGCTAACAGTTTAGTCAGATAATTGCAAAGGTCAAAATCAAAATTTTATGGTAGTGTCAGCTTACATGTGTATTTTGAGAACAATGCATACGTTAAAAGGGATTACTCACAAATATTTAATAAAAGGGCATACCCTTATGGAAGTCGATGGAGTTCATTCCGTGATTGAGGAGGCTAAAAAGCTGGTTGGTCTAACACAAATGATGGTGCCATGGGACTGGCAACAGTTTGTTCGCCAGTGCCGATTCAAAGATTTGATATAGGTATATGACAAAGACTTTGGAAATTTCAAGTCACTTTATGAACAAAACAAAGCACCTCTTAAAAATAACAAATCTAACACCAACAGAGAGAAGTTTTTAATAAGTGAAGCAGTAGAGCTGCAACTTAGATCATCTGAACCAAACAAGCTTTTCTACAAAACCAACTTCCAAGAAGAATATTGAATTGTGGACCTAGGACCTAATCTGCGCAGGAGTCCAACCAAGTGAGGCCTACAGAACTACCAGTATGAATACATAGCCTAGGCCTTGTTTTCACCACTTTTATAAAAACGTATTCCTCTGAGGCTGCCCTAGATTACCCAGATTAATGAAGATTTTTTAGGTACAGTTTTCTTATAATGAAATGAGTTTTTATAACCTCCTTCTAATATTTAAGCAGTTATGATATTTAAAATTTTATTTGCGGCCCAATAAAATTCTATTTATTATTTTTTATTTATTATTTATATTATATTTATGGCTAGAATAATATATCAAGGAATATTAAAAGTTGATGACCTCTATCATTGAAACACCTTGAACAACAATAAAAAGGAAAATTCAACATTCTGGAATCAAAATGAGTATTAAAAATGAATACTTTTGAGAAGTTTGCCAAAAATACTGTTTTCCAAAAAATCACTATATTTTCTCACCAACTGGATGAAGAATCGAAAAAATCAAACACAAACAAAATAAAATTTGAATAACCCTCAGTACTAATGCGTAAAATGATAAAATAGGAGTATATTAAGCTACAGTGTTGTCTCTTAATGCATGTTAATTAAATTCTTTGCACATTTTTAGATATCATTGCCTATATCTTTCATATCACGAAAAGTGAAGTTTAATGAATTGTTTTTTTCTGAGTGTAGCATTTCAAACCAATAGACCTATTGAAATTACAATTTAAAATATTCAAAATTTACGTTTTACTATTTATAGGCGTATCGGGCATGGGTTATAATATTAATTCATTCCAAATATCAGTTGAGGATTGTGAAATATGTTTTGCATGAGGTTGACATAAGCGGCATTCATATATACGAATATCAACTATTATTTTCAATCAAAAGATATATGAAAATACACGAAATGAATTGATTTCATACTTCAAGAATATATATTCCATCTAGTAATCTATTATTTTTTTGCTGGATGCTTCTGCCTTATATGTGTTCCTGCAATAGCTCTAGAACTGACTATTTAACAAGAAACAACTTTTCTTTAGAATATTCTGATCGGTTACAGTGAAAAATTTGGAGAATAATTCAACAGTCGCTTACCCAATAATAGATGGAGCCACCCACTATATTTTAGAAATTCTATTACATTAAATTATGACCGACGCCATTAAATGCAGTGCAGCCGTCGACTTGTGACACTACAGTTGAGATATTGAACACTCTGAACACTGAAGAAGTCCATTTTGAGTCTCTGAAGACGATAACATGTGTTTTCGAAGTGCGCGTCAGACAGTGTAATTATGAGTGTTCGTATAGTGGTTGTGTGTACAATCTGTTTAGTATGAATATCATCAACACTTAAAACTTCTATTTCAACTTTAATCGAGGGTTATAACTACTTTTATAGAATTATTTTAATAAAATGTTGGCCTATAATGGTTGGTTTAGGAAGGACTACGTACTATGCATGGTCTGATCGAATTCGAATTGTACTTGTGCATTTAAATCGCGAGTGAAATCGAATTATCAACCTTTTTTTACCAAATTGGTACAATCTTTTTTGATATTCATGTTTGAGCGCCATATCACCATTAGTTGGTGTTTTCAATCGTTTGCTTCCATTGCTTCCCATCCAGTTTATCTGACCATTGAGAATTGTTGATCGTTGGGTTGAAGTTGAAAAATGCACAATTACTTGCCAGTTGAAATCAAATCGATATCATATTTTCTCGCATTCCGCATTAATTTGAGAGCATATTTACTGGAAAGTGCCTTTTACTCTGTAAACGACTTCTATTCTAATAATAATAGACAAGATTCTTTCCTGTGCTAGTGCTGAGCTTCTTTGCATTTGTTTGGATTCATTGACCTTATTAATCTTCGACTCTTTGTCAGAGTGGTCCAAAATTCTTTGCATTTCCTGTGGAGTGCTTCTCGTTGTTACATAGTAACAGTATGTAAGAGTAAGAAGTTGTCCTCCCTTACCACAGTTGAAGCAAAAGGCTGTTTTGTCATTTCTATTGCAGTACTTGACTGCTTCAGATAATGTTCGGAAGTAATCTGTTTATGTATATTTCCTTATCGATGCGTGTAACCGATCTCTATATTTGTCTTGCTCTGATTTTTATTTAGTGTGAAAACTACGACTTTTTGCATTGAAAATATATTAGCCATTACCGTCTTCCTCAGTATAAGAATTCTCGTTTGTTCTATTTTATGAAGCGCCATAAACTAATCCAACGTTACCTAACCCATCTTAACCTAAGCTAACCTAGAGTGTCATTGATGGCGCCAGAGATAATCAGGACCACAGAAATCTCAAAAGCTTAAATAAATTGTTTTATTGAGTAGGTGATATATGCAAGTACAAAGTAGGGGATCCACAAGAGAACCGTTGTTGGTACTAAACCAAAGATGAGCCAACTAAAGACTTAGAAAATATTTTGTTTCGTCGACCTTATAAGATGAAGACCAGATGTGATGTGATAATTGAAAGTTAATTACCATAGGACTATGAACATCACACCAGAATCTTGTAAAAGAGAGTAAGCGAGTCCGGAGAATATAAATTAGAAAAAGAACACAGCAGAGTAGAAAGACTGGAAATTTGGATGTAGTTCGAGAGGATTAACACATTTGATATTAAATACAAGAGAAGGATAGGTGGAAAAACAAATGTAGGGAAGAGGAGACAAGCAAGTAATAGAACAAAAACCAGTAATAAGAAGCAATTATTTTAATTTGAATTGGAAACAATAGATGGTACATGAAGTTAAGCAGAATACAGAAAAGAATGGAAACATTTGTACCCGATATGCATAAGATTATAAAAGGAGCAGAAAGAAGAAGATCTTTATTGAACGTTATTACGTACAAACAGCAGTTTTCCTAGGATCGTGTTCTCTGAAACATGTAAAACTGTTATTTTCATCTTCTCTCTGCTTGATAGCCGTTAAAATGACAAAGACATTGTTGTCACTTAACAAAATGGACAATGTGCTCATGTTTGTTAATTCGTACACCTTGTTTATTATCATTGCATGCTAATAATCGTGATCTCAGCATGGAAATAATAGTATTCAAAATATTGACTTTATTCCAGAACCAGGTTGTTTTTTATGTTTTTTTAAAGCTTTTTCATATTCTTTATAATCAGATCTTTTAATGGTAAGAACATAATAAGTCCAATCCAAACTATCGATAATTTGATCCTTTCCCTCTAAAAAATAACTGTGACCGCAAAGTTTGGTTGACTTCTCACACAATGTCAAGTAAAGCGAGAGAGCCAATAATATGTGCCGACATTTTCCGAGTCATTGAAGATACTTCCAATGAAATGTTATTTCCAATTCGAAGCACTAACAAGGTGGAAGGTCATTAGGTATCACAAATTTTAGGCCGGTTTTTTAAATTATACGTAAACAGATGAAAGGTGTGAGAGTTATATATGGTTATAGTTTAGGAAAGAAATGCAGATCACTTAAATTTATATGGTAGCCGGATTTTTTTATATATAATTTGAATGAATTTTCGTTGAAATAAAAAGTAGATAGAAGTAGACAGACTTTATGAACAAGTCATTTGACCAATTCTTATCCAAAATTTGATAAATGTGATTTATTTTTATACTTTTCAAAAAAGTTACATCAGAAAAGCTAGAGATTCACAACATTTACAAAATATTATTTATTCATTGAAACTTCAAATTTGTCGAATTATATGAATTGTGAGCAGTCAATCAATACCAACAAATGTTAGTTGATATCAGGTATTAGATAAAACATTCTCGAGGGAAAAAATAATATGGTGGCTTCCATCAGACATTTTGATAGATGAAAGTGTTGACGAGGATAGTGATGGTGGAGAATATTTTCACCGTTCACAATACATTTCCTTTACTTTGTTTTTGGTACATAACGAATGGGTAGCACAGCGTAAAAAACAATGAATTTATAAGTTAAGTGAAGTGATATATCCCCACTTTGATTTATATTTAGAGATTTCAACGGTCGAAAGTATGGAAAAACCTCCTGAAGAGAAGCCTATTTAATCGTAGAAGTCATAGCCGTATAAATAAAGGATCATTCGAACATGCCAGTATACTCGGACCCAGCTCTTCTTCGTGCTAGTAAAGAGTGGGGGTCCAAAAGCACCAATACATCTAAACATCTACTAGCACGTTTCTTCCGTTTGTTTTGCGAGCTGTGTTGAAATAAAAATTTTTCGACAGCAACACAAGTGAAATTATGAAGAAACTATTCATTTTAACGAACATCACATAAATTAGGAATGATTGTAAATGTAAAATGTGATGATTAAAAAAAATAACATATTCAAGAAGCTGCATATTGCAGATTGAGAGATTCGGCCAAAATTCCGTACCCAAACTTCACAAACAAGAGAAGAATGAAATTAACAAAATTAGATCGACTTATAATCAGGATATGAAAAAAAATAAGGGTACTTGATTTGGAGCAGACGACGTTTATAAACCAAATATTAAGTTGTACGACACACTACATGCAAACGTACAGATGGTCCTGCCGATAAGAAAAAATATACTATATTCAAAGAACCACAGCTCACTCCAACTGAATCTGAATGCGAAAAAGCATGCCATTGTACTAGCATGTGTGAATACCACAACTCTAGCTAGTGATGCGCGTGCATTTTACTCGGCCGAGTACACTGATATGTTTGAATCAACGTTCAAAAATTCAACCTTATATGATTGTAACTGCTTCAAAGCTTATTTTTTGCAAATGGTCAGTTCAATATGTTTTGTGCACATACCTTACCAGGAAAATGATTTTTGTACGGAATTCGTCGTTGGTTGGAAGAATTGATTTTCTTCAAACAATATTGTATCTTGATAATAAAACAAAAAACTGAAATTATTCAACTAAACTGTTATAACATTCAGCATATCTGTCAAAATTCAACAATAGACAACTTGATGAAACACTACCAACAAAAATAATACGTCAATTTACTAAAGATGAATGGTGAGAACGATTTATGATGAAAATGATAAACTTGTACGTATAATTGTTAGTTGACGTTTCACCAATGTGACACAAATGAATGAATACGACAATAAAAAATCTGAAATTAAAAGTATGTGTATCACTACACAAAATAAAATCATTGCCGAAGTCTTTACTCAAAGTTTACTGATACCGTATCATCCTTTTTACTGTTCTTATAGCTGCATTACACTGTATATAAACTTTATGGCTTAAGTTTCTGTAATCACCTAGTAATCCAAAACGACGACCTCTATATAAAGAAAAGCGGTATACCTGAGGAAATGTGTAGAGAAAATATCGAAGGATATATCATTATATTACGAGTTTACTGAAGAAGCTTGGTTTTTCATATATATATATATATATATATATATATATATATATATATATATATATATATATATATATATATATATATATATATATATTTATCGGTAAAAATTTTTTACATCATAGTTTTTATGTATATTTCGACAGAACTATACCGCCACTCCGATTCTCGCTTTTCATAGACCTGGAAAGTATTTTTTTACTGAACTAATTTTAACTCTAACGGTTACTACAGGTAAAATCGCCTCAGGCATTTGTTAAAAACGGTGATTTGTGAATTTTATAGTGCAATAGGAAACACACCCTGATGTACCGGAGTAATAGATAAATTCATTCTTGACGTTATAAAACGTGCATGAAAAATTCTGAAATATAAAATTTTTTATATATGAATGTAGATTTCCTAAATAAACTTATTCATTGTCCCTTCAATCCCTAGAGGTTGATGACCAACGCTATAAAAATTTTAAGTGAGAATAAATAGCTTGTGATACCGAGTATTTATATAGGATTTTCGAGTCCACTGAACAACAGTTATTCGATTTACTATGAACAAGTAGCGCTCTAGGAAAATCACGATAGATTATTAGGTTAGGTTGGTCTGACGAACTATGTGATCTGACGTGATCAATGTTAATTTCTATAGCTCACCAAAGATCTTTGAACATCATGTAAGCGTTGTTGCGCACTATATTTTCCTAAAGATAACTCTGGTAATGCATTTTCTTCAATAATGTTGAATTTTCTCTCTGATATCTGTTTTACTTTGAGGAAACAGTATCTACGATTACATAACCACTATGTTTGGTACAAAAAAATTCTTGTTCAACCAGTTCTTGCGTTCGACATCCTCCAAAGTACCTCTAATAAAAGTAACCAATATACAAAGTAAACAATCCTTGAGAGGATATTGTTTTAGATTTGAGCTCATCAGAAGCTCCCGTAAAGGTGGTCCAAAATTGACCATTTCTGATCCTATAATCAGGACAATGGTCATGATTATTTTCCTTAGAGGTGGCACTCATCTTATATAACAGACAATACTCCCCGCCAAGACAAAAAGGTCAGTTTAAATCCTCTTCGAGCACCAATAATTATTATAATGTTGAAATTAATCCTTTAAATGCATGAAACATGTACTCGAATACAAAAAAAAACCTTTTACTCAACCAGTTTGAAACACACAGCCAATTATTCATTTTCTCTCATAGTATTATAATCATCCACTACGTACTTATGCTTACTTCACCATGTAACCTACTCGTGTACAAAGGAAGAAATAACAGCTAAATTGGATTGTTTAGCATGGTTTCCGAGGACAAACATTCCCGATCTAACCAAGCTCTTATCATTTTTTAAAATATATCAAACCAAGAGAAATGTTGACATAGCTCCTCTATGCTCTTTTATGGAATATCACGTCTTCCTTTTATCAGATATATGGACTTTCCTTTTGTACTTCAGGCAATAGCTGTCAGACTCCTACAGATAACTTTTCCTAGATCTCCTTGCGCACCCAGGATTTTTGGATTACAATTATCTTTGGAATTCGAGCCTATTGGGCAACCAATCATCCACGTTAGCCTGTCGTAAGCGAATTTGGGTGTAATGCTAGAGTAATTAGTGTACTCGTATTTCTTGAAAAATTTTCAACAGGAAGAAAAAATTATGTGAAAGAATCATAGCATGAAAATAATAAATAACTAATTCAATCCCAATAAGTTTTTAAACGAACAATAAGTTTAAGAAATTTAATTAATTTAACATCCGTATTTATAGAAACTCGTAAGCCTGGAATTAAGCCTATTAACGTGAAACCCAGACTTTTGATTTTGCTAATCAACTGAAATAATTCTACATTAATTCTCCTTTGCTATATTATTAATAAGTAACAGATCGTCTTTAGAGCACTACTTGCGGTTGATAAAATACAGGATTGCTGTAACCTTCAAAGCAATATGCCTTCAAATCTTCTAGTAAATTAGGTTATCTAGTTGTTCGATCCCATAAGAGGAATTAGCAATTAATCATACATGACATTGACACATCTTCATACGAGTATATGAATACATATTCTATCCTTAAGATTATGGTGGTTCAGAACGATTTAAAAGTGTGCTTGATTCCTTTGCTTACGACAATTATATTTTTATAATGGTTGATGAAACTTTCCACTTGATTCTGTGAAGAAGCAGCCGCTTTTGGGAAATTATCAACCCACAAGAGTTTCATCAACGGTCCTAAATCTTCGGTTAGCGCCAACAATGAAGAATATTCATTTGACATTAAATTTGATTTCACATAATTTCGTGTGAAAGATCGGGTTTGACACTGGGTTTGGTGAATCGTTATGAGGGCACAAATACTTTAAATGTTCAAAAAATGTCCAAGTTCATAGTTCATTTCAAAAATGTCAATTATTTATAATTTATATGACCGTATCTGTTCATCACCCATTATTTTTTGTGTCCAATTCAATAACAATTATGAGATTTGATTCTAACGAGAATAAGAAAAGTAAATGAGTAATTTGAGTAAATTAGACATAATAAAAATATGGTGGAATTGAACCATGAAAGTCTTGCTTATATTACATCTATTGGATGTGATACTGGATTTTGAAACCTCTGAATCTAACTCTCAAAGCTATAGTTAATATAGTTATAATGATTCTATATTTAGAATCTATTGACGCATCTCCAATTTTATAGACACCTTCTCCATTTTCCTACCTCGAGCTATTATGAAATCTTTGTTTCTGAATCGTAATAAGCATACGCTAATGGAAGATGAGGTGTATCTTGCGCACGAAGACTCTGCATGGACATGTGTTCGGAAACTGCGACATCTAGCGAAAAATTACTGGATAGCAGTCGGATTTATGTTGAAGAGATGGAAGAGGTTATCAGCATACGCATTTGCTATATACTGACTTGAAAATTATGTAGGAATATGTTATTCGAGCGTTGGGGCCACGTTTGTTCACTTTGGAACAAAAGCCTCTTCGAATGAATAATTTGCTAGCCCTCTGGATGGGGTTTGAGCAGAATGAGTTGGGTTTTTACATCCACTAATAAATATAGATGAAACCTGGATCCTCCATTATATTCCTGAAACGAAGACAGTTGAGGCGGTCGATTGTGAGAAGCGAACTAAAAATGGCAAAGACGGTTTTATTGGCTGGAAAATTCTTTGATCACCCACTGTGATTACCAAATTTGACCCTCAGCGACTTTCTCTTGTTTCCTAATCTAGTTCATGTTCATGTTCATGTTCTACGCGTATTTTTGCAGCTATAACTTGGAAACCCTTGGTGTCAACACTGCAGAAATATAGTTTCAACAAAATAGATCCATAGTCTTCACGAGTAATCCATCTATTGATGTCGTTGGAGAAATGTTTCTTGATCATGTAGAGTGGCGTCGCGTTAATTACCATTTTAAAGTAGGAATTAATATTTGAACTTCATCTCTGTAAACCTCGTTCAATATAAGATTCGAAGTAAATACCTCAAGAAATATTATGGAGATCGTAGAGAGGAACTATTTATGTGTATTAACGGAGAGAGCAGCTATCTTTCTAATGTTATCAGTTATTACTTGAATTATTAGTTTGGTGCTTTTGATTCATTGCTGTCCAATGTTAAATTTTATTTATTCTCTGGTTATTCGTGTTAATATCAAAATCACCTAATTCAGTGATGTAATTGAATATTTATTTAAATTAGACATGGCAGATTCTTATTATCATTATTATTGATTTTGTTCAACCCTAAATGAACAAAGAATTAACGTTAAGCTCAGTTGTATGGAAAGCGTGTAAGCTACTTCTATCGTTTGAATAATTTTTCCCCCTCAATGACCAGGGTCTAGAACTTGTATCCTTGGATTACTTGTTCCATCGTACACCAATAAAAGCTTTAATAAAAAGTAATGTCATTGCATGTGTTCCAAACACTCTTTTATTAATTGCAGTTGTCGAATTTGAATTTTTATCACGATGAAGCGAGTCGAATTAAACAAGCCGTTGAAACTATGAAATAAAAAAATTATTCGTAGGCAGCCCCAAAAAATTAATTTAGTATAACAAAACCACGTTATTTCATAAATCATGGAAAGGTTGTTGAAAATATTTTTTATATTCATATATTGTGTTACTTATTAATAACATAACGGAGGGTCAGGGACGATAATGTATAATAATGATTCAAAATGATACAACAAACAACTTAGTCAAGTTAAATAATCTACCTAATTTTTAATTCGGCCCAAACGAAAACCAAAAAGGCAAAAAACAAAATAGGAGTCCGTGTATGAAAAAGTGGAGAAATATAGCTGAAAAAGCCAAAACATACAATTATCTTTAGTTTAAAAAAAGAAAATGGGTAGAACGTGGATTGACTCACCACAATAAATGAGTCAAAGAGCTCTTGATTCAGCGGTTACTGGAATGTGCAACCGAATATATAATGTTCTTTTGACTGTTTCTCTCAGTCTGAAGTTGGCAGGAAAATGAAATTGCAAAATTCCACGTCATAGAATTACTTATAAGTGCAATCGAGTGATTGCTGCTGACATATCAAATCACACAAAAAATTAATTAATGACACAAACACCTATCAATTGCACATTTAGATTTGCAGTTTGACGTAAGGATATTTCGACATTCTGACTTTATTTCCTTTTTCAGGTATAGGATAATTAGGAATGGTAACGGATAATATTTCATTGACTTATTTTTCTAAATCTTACTTGGCTTTTTGACGTTGTGTTTTTGTTTCTATAAATTTTCTATAAATGCTTTTTGGCGAACCAAAGATTGCATGAACAAGCAAATCATAATCAATGCAGGTATGATCACCTTTAAAGCAAAAAACACACAAAACTGATTTTATAACATGTTAATTATAGTTCTTGATTTTTTTAAGGTAATTCATCTGAGATTACTACACCTTGAACAACAGTAAAATTACTATTGTCCCTAGTGATTTCATTTGTGAATTCATTTTTGATCACTGCAATTTAACGAGGTACTATTCATTATTATGCAAACTAATTAATGTGCAGATATAAGCTTTTTTAATTTAAATTTCATACTTCATTGGATGGTATCAGAAAATCTGCAAATTCTGCATTCTAATGGTAACATATTATGCATCCATATTAACAAGCTTACCAAAGAACGAAAAAATACAAAGAAAAATGGACTAGGTGCTCAAGAATATGTTGAACATAGTTCTCTGATTTCTTTATGAAATATTTTATTATGATACATCACTTATATGTTATTGTATATTTTGTTTGTGTTTTGTATCGCCAAAAACTTGATTTGCGACATGTAAGAGTCAATGGGCCTAGTATTACTTTGTTAGGCTAACGTCTTTAAAAATTTGATATATTTTAGAAATAAAAATTGTTCCTTATCATCAGAATAGAACAAAGCAATTTTTTCGTTGTTTAACAGTGATCCGTTTTTTGAGGTCTAGCAATTGGATTTATATTATAGTTTCCCTTATATACAATATAAAAACCCATTTGATGCAAGGTAAACTGTATTAAATTACTGAAGTATTTACATAATATATTAAGTTGGATAATTCTTGAAACCTGGATAGGATTAACATCTTCTCTTCAGATTGTGGCAGGATAAATTTTGATTAGAAGTAATAGAGGATATATTTATGTTAATAATCTGGAGTTACGACGTCGTACGTTCTGGATGACGTTGAGTTCAAATATAATGTCATGAATGTGAAAGATTGGGTATACCGGAGGTAAACGTCAACTCTGTGGTTTTAAACAAAAACTACAATTTTTTAATTCATTTTTAAATTCTCCATAAAACTAAAAGTAATTTTATTTCTCTTTACAATAAGTAACGAAGCACAATTTGAATAATTCATTTGATTAAATCAATCTACTTATTTTGAGTAGAACATCCTGTGTTTTATCACATTTTCCACTGTATTTTTTTCAATCCCCTTGACAATTTTCATATCTAAATCTAATCACTCATGAAATAATTCATTATGTTAGTTAGAACAATCATTTAAATATTTGTATAAAGTAGACTACAACTGTCGAAGACTTGATAGTTGATTTTTTCTATTGGTTATATGGTTTTTCATAAGGTAGCATTCTGTTGATGATTTTTGAAAACGAAGACTCAATGGAATAGGTATTATGCGCATGAGGTATATTATATATAATCAACAAAATATTATGATTAGTCTTTTAAAAATCCATATGCTAGAAGATAACGGATAGTTCGAGTTTCAATGTTTTTTGTGCCGTAAAAGACGACAAAATTTCAGCGATAGAATTTTATAATGAAAAATTGGATGGGGAAAGATATTACCTTTAAAAGAAACCATGCGAATAGTGTTACATATTTCAAGAAATGTAGAGGCGTTTTAGCTTGATATCAGCAAGTTGAAGTATCTTTACGATATGTTTCGTGATTGGGTCTGTTTTGTTGGCCAGCTCTAACCTCTGTAGATTTTGAATTTTGTTTTGATTGTTACATTGAAAATCAAGTATTCTCAGAACCTATTACGACAAATGAAAATATAATACAGATATTCTTACTCGCTTTCAATTTCTTGAATATATCCAGAAGTACAAATCGCAACTCAGTGAAAAAGATCCATTGATATTTAGAAGTTGATTGGTGGTGCTAATTTTAAACAGTTATTATGAAATTTTGTTTGTATAATAATATATTTAGCTGGTTTTGTTTCAAAGTGATCTAATTAAATTTATTCAAAGTACCCAATCAATGATTCCAATGAGATCCAAAATTAATAATCCTTCTATGCATTTGATTGTTTTTCAGTATTCATAACATATCTCTTCAAATAATGAAAATCGTGGCTTACCCTATACTAATGCTAAAATAATTGAGTATTGTTATGTTCCAAATGAAATAATACAATATCTCCAAAATGGAATAGGAATAAGGAATATCGATACCATGCGAATGGGCTGAAAAAAATATATCGGAAAATGTGATAAAATACAGGATGGTGTATTTAATGTAATCAACTGTAACTAAAAGGTCACATTTTGGGCTCTGACTAAGCTCATCATGTTAATGTGTGTTGTCAGGGTTCGTTGCAAGATTTTGCTGTGTTTAATATGTACAGAAATTTGATATGCTTTCAAGTTCCAAATGGGACCCCACTCAGTTTCTTAACCTAGACTGAGAAAAGTATAAAAATAGGTTGAGGTATCTTTAGGAATAAAACTACTTGTTGAACATAAAATACAATAATTTATATTTGAAATTATAATAAAAACGGGTTGAAAAAAGTTACCCGCAAAACTCATTAGTTTTGGTTTACAGGAAATAATGAACTAAATTTTACAAAAAAACTGATAAGAGTTGATCTGACATTAGACTGACAACACATTAGACTCCCTACTTATCAGGAGAATACAAACAGGACCAAATCCGTGGAATGTGGTCATTAACCAAAGAAGTCAATCGTCCCGGACTAGGTAGTTCCACGAATCAAAGTTTGACGTTAAATCCAAATTAAGATCATAAGTTTTAAACGCCAATAAAGGTCCAATGTCCAAAACTAGGTCCCTTCCTTTTAAACACATAATCTAAGTTATTAGGAACTTTAGAATATGAGATGCGAGACATTATAGGATTCAAATGGTATCTCTAAATTATTAACATATATCAAATCCTTGAAGTCGAAATGGTTTCCTGAGGAGGAAACATAAACAAAAAATATATGAGTTCACGCATTTCGACGTTTTTCATGTACTCTGGAACAAATCTTTATAAATATCTCGATATATCTTTTTAAATAAAAAAATGCAGAAGTATTCCACTATGCTATATTTTTTCCTTCAATCAAATCTCCTCTTTTAACTACCCTACATGGTGATTGAAATTCAATCTTCGTCAATAATATGTGAATCTCTAATATTTTGTTCCAAATTTAATTGAAATGGCGAGTAGAAAGTGCATACGAAGTTCTATCACCTTTGTTAGTTCATGGACAGTTCATATTTTTAAAGAGATTTTAAAAAAGCGTATATATGTATAATTTGAATTTTCGAACCGAATCAGTGGGTACCACATGTTTTGTGGAAGATGCAAAATTGTTTTATTAAAATGGTCAGCAGGATATGATGCAATTCTCCCAATTTCTTAACCAATATCATGGAGAGAATCTGGGAATTATAAAAATGACTCCTTTTACTTTCATGCTATGAAAACAGTCGGATATAATACAGAAAATAGTACGTGTATTTTATATTCCGACGTCTATTACTAAGCTAATTTTACCTTCGAAATTTATTTCATATCCAGTTCGTTCCAGTAATTTTATAAAATATACATCGAATAGGATGACACTGGATAAGTTTCTAGTCATTGCTTCTATTTACCTCTTCAAGAAAATAGGTCAAATTTGATCAATCAGTGGAGATTTACAATTAACAACATCTAAAGCAGCACGAGTATACTCAAATTAGAATGAATATCAATATAAGTCGTTGATAGATTGGAAAATATTATTCTACCACCGTTACACCTTGAATTGGAACTTTATAAAAAATTGTCAAGCCGCTAAACAAGAAACGTAATAACACCGGTATTTGTTGCAACTATATTTTTGACATGAAGTCTTAGAAGTTCCTCTATTCTTCTATCTGTCCATGGAAAAGTCGCTTGGAAGTCATTTAAAGAGGTTGTTAAGGAGCTTTTAAGAAATGGAAAAACATGAAAACTATGTCGATTTATTAAAAACAATTTCCCTGGGAACTTAGAAAATTTGAACACGGAGACAGTTGTTATCAATAAGATCAATTATAAGAGATACTAGCCTATTATATATATATATAAATAGTTAACTTCAAGAATGTTAGTATTATTTATATTTGTAGACAAATTCACATTTTATAAACCAAATTTAGAAAAATGCAGCTTTGACGTCTGTCAAAATTTACGAATTAAAACGATGGTATTACCAGAGTTTTGTTGAGCATATGATCGCTAGAATTATTAATAGTGTGTACGAATTCAAAGTATTGTACAATTAAAGTAATTTTCTCATATTTTGTATAATTTTACGATCTTTCAATAACAACTTTTAAGTATTCACAGAAATTATCTTGATGATGAATCTGTGAATAGAATTACAAAACTATATAATAATTTTTTCATTATCACAGTAAATTTTATGAAATGGTTTATGATTCTCTCAAAGTGAATTGAATTATTTTGCTTAGTAAGTTTCTAAATTGTTTTGCTACACATTTTTGCTTAAATTACCAAATAAATTTGCACAAAAGTATTTCGAGAGTTTGTAGAATCAATAAATTCTTCATTTCAAAATAGAATCTCTACAATGTCGTAGCAATGGAAGGAGATAATATAATAATTGAACATCAATAGATCATCATCAGCCTAGACGAAAAGTTGAAGCAGATAGGCGACTACGACTAAGGTAATCAGAAGTTCTGAATTGAAACACAGTGTTATACATTGCGGAACATATCAAAAAACACTTTATCAAGTCCTCATTAACATATCTAGTCTAACTAATAGATTGCACACTACAATTAAACAATAGTAAATAAAATTTATTTGGATTCATACAAAGTTATCAGTCTCAGCGGTCACACTAAATTGTACATCTTTTTGTTCCTAATCTCTGAGTCCTTCGGAGCTTGTACAAGATTTTTATTAATAATCGTTAAATGAACTTGATATTCAATAAACTGAAGATCTATTCATTCTGTTTATTTTGATTGGAGAGATGAAATTTTTCCAACGGATATCTGTGGTATCAGTTCATTTTATAAAATGAGTCCCAAAATATTTTAGAAATCAATGTTCTAGTTGGATATCGTGATTCATATCAAATATTTCCACTATGATGCTTCCAACAAACCGAATTAATGAAGCCACAAACCTCTTTTCTATACCTCGTCCTGAGTAGTCGATAAAATAGAAAACCGCTGAGAATAATGTACAGCTTACCGAAAATTCAGAGAAGCCAGAGTTGACGAACCGTATTACTGAAGCTGAAATTCCCGCAACTTTCCATAATGTTCAGAAATTTCAAACTTGCTACCGTTATCAGTAGCTAACGGAAACAACTTTCTGAACCAGCTGCTAAAATTACGATTTTATACTCCATACAGTAACCACTTGGTCAGTACATTACGTTCAATTTATGTACGATTTATATACGTTTAGAAATTCGTTGACATCGCAATTTATTTTTGATATGCAGTAATAAGAATAAATAATTGGGTGCCAAATGAATGATTCATCAATTCGATATTTTCACTGTTCAAAAACGTTTTTGTTTAAACTGTTGTATGAGAACTCGCATTGTTGTAGTGGATAATGATTTTTCTTCTTCAATTGGTTTTTCTGCTGATGTATAATTCAAAATTGATCGTTTTAGACTGCTCTAATGGAACAGTAGTGACATGTATGTTATTCCGAAAAAACAGGTGAATATTTGCTTCGCGCGCGAAAATCTTTTTTTGGATTTGTTCTTGGAATATTCTTGTATCTTGTATATTTTCGTTATTTCTTGAAAACAATTTATGTGGTTAACAGAGACAAATGGTGATTTAATTATTTATTTCCATATAAAAACTGTACTCAACCATCTAAACTCACTTCATCACAAATATCGTGCAGGCCTGTATAATTATGATGCATAATATAGTATCCTATTTGAAGAATTTGATTGAAATGAAATTAAAGTTTCTCTTTATATGATATATTCAATTAAATTTCATTCAAAATAATAAAAAAAGTCTCGCTACATTTTCAAAATATCGTTACTTAAAGTCACAACCAAACATTACTTCGAGATTCGTTTTATAGAACAGATGGCATTTAAAACTTCGTCTATAATAAATATTTTATAGCTTCAAGCTCAGTACGAATCTTATAATTTAACGAACAAAAGGTTTTTTATTCAATTCTCACATAATTTTCCCTAATATTTTAATTATATACTGAAGAGATTGCTGGAGCAAATTGGTTGACTATATGTAAACGACTTTTATCACTCCGTGATAAATCTTACACTTCATACGATGAATACATGCATACAATGGATAAGGCAAAAGACCCACGTAATAGATGTCATACACAGGATCAAATCCCTCAAATGGCAAAGTGGAGGACACTTGGTAAGAAGCACTGATAATAAATTGAACCACAAAAATTACAACATAATAATCACGAGACCTCAAGAGACCCAGGAGAAGACCTAACCTAAGATGGGGCCAAGATACAAAAATGTTAGTAGGAACAACTTGGGCCCGACTAACCAATGACAGACATCAATGGCCTTCAATGGAGAACCAATACATAAACATGTAAGGGAGAAAACCACGTTAAAAATCGTAGGAATATGTTGCATATGATGATTATGATTAAGATATGATGAATATAAGATTCGGAAACGAAGCAAGATATAGAAAAATTTTATTTTTCATTTTCGACTCGTTTTGGGTCGATTTCCAGAATTGTATAGGAAACCTGACACCACAGAAATTGTACTCGTGCCTACAATAAATGTATGGATTGGCTTTTTAAAACTGTATACAGACCAAAAGACGTCATACTGAATATCTCCTAAGCAGAGCATTGCTCTTACAACTGCGAAGAAACAGCTTTCATAGACTAAGAAAGTGCGTGAAACTGAAAGGATCTCATAGTAAATATTTATTAGAACAATGTTAGTTTTTTTTTCCATGTAGGAGATTATTTCCAACTAAATATTTCAATTTATATTTTTGCAAGAATTTGTATGGAGGGAATTGAGTAAAATTAAATATAAGCAAAATGCTCAAGCTTTAGGTATGAGAAAATCATCGATAGTACAAAATTAGACCTCGAACTTTGGAGACTTATAATATGAAAACTATATACTTCCGAATTTTTTCCGATTATTCCTGGGACACCCGAATAATGAGAATAAATCCCAACTTCTTCTGATTTCAAATGGAAATTACGGCTTCCAGAATAAACGCCAAATGCTGTGATTGTGAACTGCAATCAAGGGTCACTAATATCTTCGGTGTTTTTTAAAGACATTAATCACATATTATGAAGCTCATACCTAAATATATGATCAAAATATTCTCAAAGGTTCGATAGATAATATTCATATCTAATGTTGAAAAATGTTTTGGAAAAAACACTGTCCGACTCTGTCCAAGTTATTGTTGTTGTACATTGTATATTCAACGAATGATAAGATTTGCAACCAATCATTTTGTGAAGATAGGTTTATGGTAGTACTTGTGAATGTGTAAAAAGATATTAAGAATGGGAATAAATCACTTTAAATAATATAATATTGTTCGATCAATCTCTTACACACCACATGTGCTTTTTTTGGATTGCAAACGACAAACTCAAATTTATTTCACTAATACAATCAAGCCAAATCTGTACAACGAACATAAATCTCTAATTAACACACATGTTAAACATGTGCTGAAAAAAGGGGACCACGAAGCTCTAATTCCAATTAATAATTATTCATATAATCAGAGAATATAATTTGTATTCTTCAATATGTGTTTGATAACGTATTAATCACAATTTCTTTATTATGAATTATAAATCTTAGTACTGTATTTTAATGAACCTAAACAAGTTACAACTACATAACCATATCACTTAAGATTTCCTACTCCTTGAAATGATTTGTATTTGTCACAAACAACTTTGTATTGAATATTCATGAACTATCCTTGATTTGCGTAGTTTTCCGTCTGCCTCGTGCTCTCAACTTCGTGTCGTTGTTATCCCCGATTCGTGAAATATTCTGACGTTAAGAGACAAATTAACATGTAAACTAAGGAGAATTTTGGTAATTGAATGTCTAATTCTTGTAATATACAGATTGACTTGTTCATCGACAAAATTCAATAAAAAATAATTCTATGGATAACAGATATGCTTTTATTGGATTTTTTCAAAAAAGTACTATATAATTTACTGACTTAATATAGTAATATAATGTAGAGTTACTAGTTCCGACTCAGGATTTCAAGGAACATATTGAATCTGAAACACCACAGGGTGCAGTGTTAAGATATCTATGCTATTTTCTGTGGATAAATGATATCCTCAAAAGTAAAGAAAATACTATCTATGAGTTCACTGGTAAAGCTGTACTTTGATTTAACTCTAGTTACCAACAACAAAAAATTTTCGGACGGATATCAATGTTCTATATATAACTCATAAAACAAAGGAAATTTATTGTTGTGCTATTTGTTCATACGGAATTCAGCTAGTCAATAAGGCATGCCAAGTTATGAACAATGTTTCATGGAATGTATACTGTTATATCCGAGACAACAGTTTTCATTGAGGCATAGTCATGGATACTGATTTCTTAGTTTAAATACAAGACTAAACTCTTCCAAATAGTGACAAATACAGAGTCGTGTGTATGTCCATAGTTATATTGAAAAGTGTATAATAGCAGTCGGCAACGCGCAGTATGCAGGCCGCATGCGGTCCAAGACCTAGCTTCCTGCCGCTCACGATTATTTTCTGCATGAAGTCTTATATCAAATGCAGAAATAAAGATTTCTCTTGGACATCAAGATTGTCCATATCTTTTCTAATTAAACATGAAAACAAGAAAAAAATAGAAATCCATGTTTATATGTGGAAACATGCACTGGGCCCACTGAGGACTTTATAATTTATCTTAGCCGCAGTTAGGGTACAAATTTGTTTGGTTCCGCTTTGTCCTCGATAAGAGTAATGATGCGTCAAATACCGCATAGTTTCTCATATTTGTCCGTAGTATTGATAAGAATTTCAATGTTTGTGAAGAGCTTTTAGAGTAATTTGGTTTAAATGATACAACACGACTTCGCAGCTTGAACCAAGCCATGGTTAGTATGCAATTATCGTGGGAAAATAAACAGAGGCAGAAACATGAGTGGGCAAAATAGGGGATTGATCAATTAAAGTGAACTGATAAAGTGAAGTGATAGCATAATATACATCGTGAGGTCCAATATAAAGTACATAAGAAAAAATCAATTCACTCATCAATAATTTTAACAGTTTTTCATAGGAGAAAACTTCAAATGAGAGTGACTATCCGAATTTTGTGAGGACCACCATGTTCCTGAAAATTCGGCACTAGATATGATTTTCAAAATAATATTGGTAATGAACATTCTCAGTATTTCACTATCCCTCCATTTGATCACTCCTCTACCATTAAAAGTGGCCTCATTCGTATGGAATATTAGTCTATCAAGTCTTCTTCTTTTATAGACAGCGAAAAGTTGATCTTCAACCACATGTAAGATGAGATTGATTTATTCATACGAGTGATTATTCATAATCTTTGATTACTCAATTGAGGATTTCATTCAGTCGTATTGAAATTTCAACCTCCAGAGAAAGGATTCTTTTTCTAAGCCAACTTCTGTGTCAAAACGATTTTTATATGTATGGTTGCATCTCACTGATTCTATTTTCAAAATTATTATAATTTTATACACCTAAAACTAATTTTATTTTAGGATTTTGCTTCAAATATTTATATTTCAAGCTCCAATTCTCTTTATGTAACACTTATGCTCAATAAAATCGATATATCACATATTATATAAATTTCACACTTATTTGTCTAAATATGTATTGTATTTGTTGTTGAAGATCAATCTATTTACGAGTATATAACTGTGAGAGAAGCTCATTTCAAAATTCCGAAACCTACCTCTAATAAACATATTTAATTCATTGTATTATCACTCCCTTGGAAAAAGAGTAGGATCAGCTGAATGTTGCAGCAGGAAAAATGGGAATGTACAATTCTCCCTCAGGTATAACGAAGGCCAATCTGGCACTATGAAGTGCGCCTTCTATGTCCAAGGATCGGCGTGACCAAAGGATATCCAGTCTCCCGAGGAGCGTACACAACCATGCATGTCTACGTGGAAGCTAAATTACATTTTCTTTTCAGCTTACTTCCAGGCCACAATACACTGAATGAACATTATTGTAAAAATTGCAGTTGAATTAGAAAACTCGCTTCAGGGAATTTGGCAACGTAGGTATAAGAGACTAAACGAGAGTCGATCTGCTCATAAATGCAGTAAAGTGACAATTTCATTCTTTAAAGCAGTTTTCTAATTCAAATTACGTAAAGAAAATAACTTTATCGTGGAAATGTTAATAAGAGTTATATTTTTAAAAATAAAATAGAATTGTTATTGTTACCAATTTTTACCATGTGTTAGAATTATTATGAATAGTAATATCAATAATTGAGAGTTTCAATTTTCACACAAGTACTTTTCGATCCAGTAGGAAAGCTTAAGATGTTAATATATCTCTCTTCTCCACATAAAACATTCACAGAAAAACTAGCAGCAAAATTTTTTTCCGCGCTAATAAACACACAAACATCTTTACCTAAGATAACACCGTAACCGTGAAAAACTGGAGCCACAACCACACATGGAACTAAACGGCCAGTTTAGTGCACTAATACCACCTCGACTGGTAATTCCACTAATGGAAGCACTTTTAGCTCCAACATTGGGTGAAAAATATTTCTCGCAAATACGCTAGAACGTTTTTAAAAGACCCATATGGCATATTGAAGGACTATGATGACACTCCCTGATTACACCAAAACGAAAACATTTCCGAACTTCCTGTACTAGAAACCCATTCAATCGACGAGTATACTTATACAATTTATCACCCGTTATCTTCCATTGCGAATACTTCAACCTAATTTCACGTCAAAGCTTATCCTACCAATTATCAACACTAAGAGGAGGTTCGACTTCTTCTTAGTTATTCAACACAGAAACAGACCGAGATAGCAGATCTGGAACAACATTTTATTTACTTCTTATTCTTCACAACCAGAGTCTCTTTCTCCCGTTAGGATGAAAATAGAAAATTGTAACCTTTTTTCATAAAGCTATAATTGGTGATAACATCGTTGCATACTCTGGTATTAAACTACAATACCACGGAAAAGTATCTATAGTACCACATACCTCCTTGACTGATGTAGTTATGGGAATATACCGCATCACCTTAACCTTATCCCTATTCACAAGGAATCCATTTCTATCGAGTTCTCCATTTCACTCAATAACGATATCGAAACTCAAAAAATTTATATGAGTATCTCTGGTGTACTCCATTCATAAGGATGGCTTTAAAGAACTCAGACGCAAGACAGTTGTTTCGGTCTAAAATATAAGCTCTATATATAAATTAGTATTTGTCCCTCTCTTATTTCGCTACTGCATTGAAGAGCATTTTCTGTATCCAGTTCGGTCCAAATCCCTAATATAACTCCAAATCAATGAAAATCCCGCATATTCCCTATTATTTTGGAATCGAATCAGGATTTATATATTTTTTATATCATGGCGTTATATCGTTATCTTAGGTCTATTATAAAATAGCGTTGCCATTTTCTATTTTCTCTTTTTACTTGGCTACTTTTTTGCGGATGAGACCTTATACGGTATTATGAGGATTCAACCGGGAAGTAAAATATAGGTAATCGAGATGGGTTCCTGAGAAAGCCCAATATGAAAAGATATAATATAATAAGTTTATTGGATTATTATACGAATGTAGGACTTTTTAAAAATACGACCAAAATAACTCAATGCTATATATATATATATATATATATATATATATATATATATATATATATTGCAAAAGCTACAGAGCTGGTAATTGTATGGGAATATTTGCTAACGAAATTTCTAGTATAGCTAATTTGTGGAATGGAAAATTAAAATATTTGTACAAAATGGAACAATGGAATCAAATATGGTTGCTACTTCAGTTTGATCCATTTGACGATGCAATGCGTTTGAATTTTTTCAGCATTTCTCTGCACTAATCGACACCAACTTTTTTATCGATTGTCAAATTATGCAGTATCCAAAGGGAACAAATCTTTTTTTATAGCTAAATTTTCATTCAATATTGAATGTTTGCGAGTGAAATTAAAGCTTAACTATGCCTCAATCCACGGTATGTCACATGTCGATCTTGCAATAACAGTTCATGTAGAGCATCGAATTTTTTTGGCACAACAGCATATTTTGGACTATCTTCACGAAATTCATTCTGTAGTTGCGTCCAGTGGTATTTCATCACCAAAATTCGAAGCGAGCTGATCGGCATACTGCTTTACTTCTACAACTGAGTATTGAGGTAATTTTTTCTTAAAACTTAACTGGTGATGTCTTCTCTTAGCATACTAAGTTAGGTTTTCTCTGACACACTCCAATACCACGTGGAAAGGTGAGAAATTTGGAATCACATCTAGTGCAGCTATTGAGCATAATTTCATGGCCCCGGTAGCACATAAGCAAGCCAGTCTTCGTATATTTGAGAGATTGCTCCTCGTGGTTTTCAGAATGGTTCTAGTGCCCCAAACCACTGCCCCACATGTGATGATTGGTCTCGCAATTGCCGTGTACATCCACAGTAGGATATCTGAGCTACAACCATAATTCCTCCCCGAAGATTATCTTGTTTTTAGTGTTTGTTTAAGAGAAGTTTACTATCTAGTGTGAGTTACAGATATTTCCCCTCTGTTTTCACTCATTTACTTGCTCGCTTAGCTCTATGGGCTTCAGGTTGAGTTTTTTCTTCCTACTGAAAAAAATTGGGTAGGTCCTATCCGGGTTGACGTTTAGAATAACCAATCAACACCACTTTTTTGTGTAGTGGAATCCTCTTTAAACTATATCACAGAGTGTATTCTCAAGGGATCCTTTGTGTAGATGACTATGTCGTCCGCGTATCCTTAATAGGGTATGTCGAATTTAGTCACTTCGCAGTGTTTGTCTACTACTAAGCTCCACACCTTTGTTTCACATAATGAAGGCAAATCCGAATGTAAGATTCCTTTACAGTTGGAGTTGTCGAAGAGTTCTGTTCATGACACAATAAGTCAGTACTGAGAGGCAGGCAGTTTCCAGGATCGTCCACGCTTAGGAAGGCCAATTAAACCTTTATCATTCACTACAATAGAACAGCGACTGAGAGATGCGAAGTTGTATGGTCATGTGGTCTTCCTAAAACCTTTGCTTAATCCACAAAAAGTTCTTTGGACCGATGAAGTTTGAGCTAATCGATTCAAAACGACGAATTTACGTTCGACGCAGTGCCCAAGAAAAGATGATGACAGACTGTGTAATTTCAATAATCAAGCATGGTGTGGAGATGCTTTTCTAATTATCAAACTGACAGTTTGATGAAAATTGATAGAATTATGGTAAAGAAACAGTGAAACAAACATAATGCTGATCCTTCGGGCTTAATATTAATTGGAGAGAAGAGGCAAAAAGGATGTTTAGCCTCCTCAGAGACTGGATCTCGATCCCATTGAGCTTATGTGGGAGGAGCTTGATAGGATTGATTGAGAAACATGCAATGCTTTTTGCACAAGCTAAAGCAATATATCACAAAACACTATTAATTCATTGGAATCTCATTCAACTATAGCTGTTTTGAACTTTTGGCTTGCAGTATACAAACAATGTTGTTTTTCTTAAAAAAAAATCAGGCTCTGCTCTATTTTTAATGCCAATTTAGCAACAATTTTTGAAGTGATTGGAAATATGAATCACATGCTGATTTTTTCAAGCCAGTGTTCTGTAAATTTATTAAGATCTCAAAAAGAAAATTGATGTGCCAAAGAAATAATGTTGAATTTGTCATTTTCGAATTTATTACCATGAGCTTCCAAATGAGGAATAACAATTCCAAATTTCCAATCAGCTATATGCTTTAAAGTGTCTTAAGTTGTTTCTTCAAAACAATCTTTGGTTGTGGCACCATATCGTACTTGTTGGAATGTATCAGAAAGGTAAACACAACATTTCATAAAGAAGTATACTGAAATAACGTATTTCTTGACAGCAATGTTATTCACTGAAAATTTTGAAAGGTAATTTACCTTTTAAGTGTGTCCTCCAACCCTATGATGAAGAGAAAACAATGAAAAGTCCGAACAATATTGTCGAAAAACAATTAATATACCGCGAACTACCAATAAACAATAGATTTCTGATCCACTTGTGACGTGTCATGCAGTATCATAGTGGCTTAAGAGTTGAATGGACATAAGCGATCCTGTGTGTACAAAATCGTTTGGTACGAACCTAGTAATTATTGCCTCCAGGGGATTCAGATACAAAAACAAATGAGATGGATCAGTTTTTCAATCTTATTCATATAAAATTCAATATATTCAATATTACCAGTAGTTTCGTGAAAGATGTGTATACATTTTTTTCTTCAACAACCTTTATCTTCAATATGGTGGCGTTACGAATAGTTTTACTAAGCAAACCTCAATTAATCTACAGATTTACAGCTCACACTGATTGTAATATTATCCTTCCGTTTAACTACTAATCAAACGCAAAAGTTTAGAATCTTGACATGGATATTAGATTAAGTTATGTACCAAAGTTATATGTTATTGAAATTATGAAGTTGTGTTAAGTTGTCGGCATCTAAAACTTCATAGATTTCTTCCGGGCAGAACCGCTTTTAACACTGTTTAAGTTAAGAACTTCTCTTATATGATTCAGTCTACTTTAATTTCACTCGAGGGTTGAGTTATTCTCTTGTTTATCCGATAAACATCATCGTCTCAACTTAAACTACATTCTAAAAAGCATCTTATAAGCATATAACATAGGCATTAAAAACGCACCGTTAATATATAAGATTAGTTTTGTAACTACGGTATGGTAAATAGTGGCTTGACAAGATATTAAAGTTTAGCGAGGAGTCGAAAACTTTATCTGAAAACTTTGCTTGTTTCGAACGAATTTATGTAAATTACAGTTATTTTCGATTATGGTTATGAAACTTATAGTATAAGTCGGATGCGTTTTATAAAATTGTATAATATGGCACATTAGCTTGTATCAAAATTGATAACAGTCTCGTCTGTGATGGAAAAGGCAGCCCAAGAGAAAAATGTGCACCTTAACAGGGTATATTTGGATAGTTGAAATTATCTTCCACTGATAGATCAATCCCATTTTGTTTTGTTGATCTGATCAAAAAAGAAGGAACAAACTCAATTCGCAGAAATAGAGCTGAGGCATTAAGATGTGGGAAAGTTCTTGAGAGCTTAGACATCAACAAATCTACTCATATCAAAAATAAAAGGAAAAAAGACGTTTCACAATAACTATCGTTCGATTGTTCCAGTCCCACCGATTGCCAAGGTCATACAAAAAGGTGTAGAATAGCAAAGGTATATTCATAAAAATTTGAAGCCCGTTAAAGACCAAAAAGCTGTATAAAAAGCAAGAGATTCTAATGACCAGAAACTAGAAAAGCTTATATCATAGGAAAAAAGTCGTTTATCCGAGCTGTATAACATAACTCCACCCACTATTTACAATATTTACCTGACAGGCAGATGAGGCTCATTATCATCATGTTTATTCCGCGATATCCCAGAAAATCAATTTGTTGGTACCGCTTTTTACCACAAAAATTCGATGTCACTTGTTATGTTAACAGGTGATATTTTCTCACGTTTTGGCTCACGTGATGTTTATGTGGACCAACTAAGTGAAATTTGAAAACAAGACATTAGCTCGGACGGCCCATGAAGCCGCATACAATTTGAAGTAGTACAAATAAACAGACCAATTTGTCGCTTGTACCGCGGAAGCCGAATGAACTGCGGAGGCCAGCGCCTGTTTCTGTATAATAGAGCGTGCATGTTTTGACTTAAAAATTTTACTATCTAAAAAGTTGTATGACCACAGAAAATAAGCAAAAACCCAGAAGCTCTTGAATAATATTGTCACGAGGACTTTCAGCCATAACTTGGTGATAATTTTAAATTTGTCGACTAGATTAATTATGAAAACGAAAACATTAACAAAAATATTTCTAAATAGGCTCTAAAAAATGTTACCAAAACTATGGAAAGTTAACAACAAACAAACAATCAGCTGAAGGAAAACGTTGGCAGTAACATGCAAAAGTTATCAGCAATAAAACTTTCTTCTTCCAATTTTACACAATATACATTTGAACGTGAAATAAGCTGATAATGATTGTACAATGGTTTCCAATCAATTCCTGAGCGTTTCAAGTCGTAAGAATCATAGGTATCTGAGAATGACATAATTTACACATTAATCATAATAATGAGACTATTTCGATGCTAGTAATGCCATTTGAATTGTTAGATCTCTTAGTATCTATTGAACGTAGAAATTTTTTTTCAAGTCAATATGGTATATCGGAACGTGAAAATTCTCAGATTCACTCTCAATATAATTAACTAAGGATTTCAAAATTTCAAAGATAAAATGAAGGGGTATTAACTGTTTCAATCACCTTCGGGTGGTTTAAAAAAAGACAATGTGACGAGCGGTTCCATTATTTTATTTATGCTTATGTAACCGACAAAAAGGAAAATTAAAACCGACCTCAAACACTTTCTGCGAAGTTTAATTAAAAATTGGATACACAGCATATTACTGTTTGTTGAGTGGTACAGCAAGAGAATGAAAGAGAATGTCGACACTGTTATGTATTCATATTAATGTGAATTAAAATTCAATCCAAAAATGAAAATTGCGCGATGCGTACTCGGCATATAAAACCTGTTTTGCTACTCTATACCATATAATCACATTTTTATGTTTTTGACACAAATATTTATTATCGCCTTCAGCATAGGCTCATTCAAAGTATGCCAATTCTCCACACATTTGTTGTAATCCACGGCAAGGATTGCCTTTAGTACCTTGAGCAAACTACTTTTTATGGTCAGAAAATCAGTCACAATCATGCTGCAATGTAATTGCAGATGACCAAGTAGGAATCCTAACTGACGTTTGACCGTTTGGAACGATTTAATGGTGAACCACATCAAGGTCATTGAGTAAATTATAAGCATCTTGATTTTCGATCGACTTTGATGTGGTTCTTCCTCATTACGCTCATTTTTGTTTCGTCTTTTGCTTAATAGTTGTAGATATTCAAACTCACGTTTCGCCATCAGCAACGATACCTTTAATGAATGTAAAGTCTTCAGCACCTTTTTTGCGAAGCATGAGAGAGATGATAAAACCAATTTCTGCGATTTTCAAAATTCGACTTGGAAAGGGTTCAAAGAGTTCTTTTTTAGAAATGGGTCCCGTGTGAATATTTGAAAACTAATTTTTCCGTTTTTAGAAATTTCTTTTTGATTTCTGTAAAAAGGGTTAAATATGAAATTGGGTTTCCAGCGTTTTACGTATTAATTTACTCTTAGTATTGTTTTTTGTGGGCCAATAAAAAGTCTAACATCAATAGGTGTGATATATAACGATAATTCTGTGACGATTTATACCTGTTGAAGTATATGTGTGAATTTGTTGAAGTGTCAAATTTAATGTTGTGTATAGGTCAGACGGAGTCAAGAGTTAGGTTTACTGTAAGTGTTAATTTTAGTGGTAATTATTTTTACTGTACTTTAAGTTCAATTTGAAGAAACTACTTTTATAAAATGTCGATAGATAATCTCAATGTTAATGGAGTTAACATACCACATACGGTGATTTCAATTATTGGCGATGGTGCATGTCTTTTTAGTTGTCTTTCTTATGCAGTATACGACACAGAAGTGTTGTGTAGAGAGGTTCTCGAAATGTATGTATGTATTTGTTATATTATTTATCGTATAAATCATAAATGTGTGCAATTTTTGAATGATAATGTGTTTTTTCTCTATAACACTCCCAAACTGAATTAGTGCATATAATACATAAGTCATTTCTCATTGAATTATCCCTATATTACGCAAGGTTCAATAAATCGCGGGTGAAGCCGCGACGGGTATTGTTAGTTAATTATAAATTGAATTACATTTTACACATTTCCTGTATCGCAATAAATCTATGAAAAAAATTGTAAATTAAAGTTTTTTCTCTGCAGACAATGGTGTTGAGGAAAACAAAATACCTTTTTATTAGATAAAATTCCATTTAAGAAAAATGTTTTGATATGAAATTAAGTGTACTAATTTAACTTTCGTGTAATGTACGTATGTAATTTCAAGTTTCGAGCCTTCGAAAAAAGTTAAAACTAAATTTTTGACGTCAACTTTTGTTATAGAAAAGACTAATTTTGTCACGTGGATCTAAAAACATCCTTTATATTACGAAGAGTACACTTCAAAGTCTGTTCTTGTATGAGTACTGAAGTAAACAGTGACAATAACAAACGCTTGCTATATACTATTAACACAATGTAGAAAATGTTGAGCGTAAGCTATCGATTAACCGATTCAGAATGCAACAACAAATTGAAAATAAATCATTATACAAACAAAATTTCTATCAATATCAATTTCTACTTTAATGACAGAGATTATCTTCAACTGAGTATATCTCTCTCAATATTTTGATTTCTTGTTATAACGTCAAATATCTGGAAGTAACAAGAAACAAGGGTCGAAAAACTGAAAAGGAGAGTAGAAACACATGGTCGTCATAAATCTCGGATCTCAAACTGAAGCTCCTCTTTTACAAGAAGAGTCTCAAAATAATGGGTTATATTTATTGATGGCTATTCTTAAATAGGTTGAAGTTAGCATTCATTGATTTCTACTCAGACGCCATGGAAATCAGCAACAATGAAAACAAAACTAATCATTTCCATGGTTTTTGCTATAAACAGTGATTTTCTAATTTGTGACAAATATCATATTGGTAAATTCAGTGATGTACATATGTTAAATTTAATTAGTTTTTCCGTTCAGATGAACAGAAAAGATGGTTGAAAATCAGAATTTACTAGCCAACTGAATTAATTATTTATTTTCTCTCTGTATACATTTGCTCGAAACTATATTCTGATAAATCGTTGAGACAGACACAACCAATTACTTATTTCTACTCAGTTGGCAATTAATTAGCTTTTCTGCTTTACAAATTCAATTTTTCCTAAATACTTCCATTAATTTGCGCCATAATTATAAGAGCCCAATTTGCTTTTTGGTTTAAAAACAGAAGACAGAAGAATTTATTGCAAGCATTTAGTAAAATAAGACGTATTAATTATATTTACATCTTAATTGGATACTTTCGAAATGAGGCATTTGTTTTTTTATTAGAAGAATCCCTATACTGAGCAGACATTTAGAAATTGAACATTTATTTTTATACTATAAAATATTCACACATTGATTCTAAATGGATCTATCCCACTTTGTCTCGTCACATCGATGTTAAAAATTACGTCCAAGTATTCTTTACTAATTGGATTCTTAACGGACAATTCGAGAATAGACTCGACTTGTGCTTAACCATTTCGTTTCGTGGTATTTAAAAGCAAGGCTTACTTTCGGTGCCCAGCTCTCAGTTGGTGTTAATTTGAAATAAGTATTTGTAAAAAATGTTGTCAAACCTCGTCGATTTAAGGTCCGATTCAGACTCTTTACGAGGCTACACGAGGAGACGCGAGTGTAGGAGTGTGGAGCTTGCACCCGTATCAGAATAAATCGAGAGTGTGGATAACTAGCAATCTTGCCGGCTCCGCTTGTCATATTTTGTAAAGTCGAAACGTCAAAATTTATGTTTCTTTTAAAAATTATCAAAAAAAAACTAATTTTAAAACAGAAGATACCTAAAATCAAGAACATTTAGATGCATTAAGATAAGTATAAGTCAGCCTGTCAAAATAATATAGCATGTCATAAATAATTTTTGAATGGGATATTTAAGATATTAGACGAGTTGAATTACGGAGCTCAAGATTTTTTAAACGTCAATGATGTTATATTCTATCTGTTTCCAACCACTCACGGATATAAAAAAATCAGATGATAATTTTGGAAAAAAAAACGTTATTTCAATCTACCACAATGCAAAGCTGAATTATACCAATATTCAGTTTTGTAGAAACTCTTATTCATAACACCTAACATCTCTATCACCTTAAGCTGGACTATAAATGATGATAAATATGATTCTATCTAGTTTGTTGGAAAGCAATTACCTTCATTGGTACCAAATACTGATAAATTTTTTCACCGGGAGATTATCAAAATGGCTCTGTTACAATTATGGATCAAAACATCTAACCTCAATTTTCACAAGTCATTTAATCCTTTGTTCATTTCAATACTTGATATTGATCATAAATTCAATGTTGCACATCAATAAATTATCATTTAGATATTGTATTAATCCTCAGTTAATTTAATGGGCGTGCGTGTAAAGTCAATGTTATTAAAAATGCATTTCTTATAATTCAATAAATCCTCCAATATTAGCATGTTTGAAGTGATTCTTGAATGAGGTCACAAAGATTCACAAGCTATACCAATGGATAGATGAAATGAGTGAATATTTTGAAAAAAAAAATTGTTGAGAAGCTAAAGCTAAAAATCAACTTGCAGAGATTGTGTGATAGTATTGATAACTTACGAAGGATATATTGATAAAGGGCATTTTGCTAAAAAAATATTGTTCTGTGAAAGATTAGAAAGCTATATGCTATATGTAATGAGCTGAAAAACTACTTATATATCAATGATATACAAACGAAAAATGTAACATCTTGTACTGTAGATAGTGCTTCTAATATGATTTGCTAGAAATATGGCTGCTTTAAATTGATGGGAGATACGAATCCAGAAACTATTCTTGTACATGTAGTACTACATCAATAATAAAGTGGATTTATACTATTAAAACTAATGTCAACGTATCTGCAAGTTATCTTGTGAAGAACACAATGTAAAACTTCCATTTTCTACTAAACTAAGATGGCTATCTAAAGGAAACTACGAGTATTCATGAAACCGTTCGAGAAGACTGATATGAATCTGTTAACAATCGATTGTAAAGTACTTTTGATCTATCTAGCCGATATCTATGGAAAACTAAATGAGCAGCTTGAGGAGACAAATAAAACTCTTGTCGATGTATTTGGTTTGATGAAACCATCACTGATTTATGTCAGAAACAGCGAAAACAGTTTTATTGGATATAAAAATGTGGATTAACTGATAACGCTATACATTTTATTGACATTCATCTGCAAAGTCTGATCGATGTTTAAAAAAAAACATTTTTTTAAATTGAAACAAATCGATTTTTCAGCAGGAATGATGCAGCCAATGTTAGTGGATTCTTCTGACAAATCAAACATGTAGTATTAAGAAAAACTCGCAAAACTGCCAAATGATGAGGCAGATGAAACAACATTCTATATATTAAAAAAAGAATGACGCTAACAAAATTGATGCCTAGTATAAAATATTCAGGCAGCATGTATAATACGCATGAATATCACAAAATTAAAACAATGAATTAATATAGAAAATTCCTTTTTAAACTTATTTGTAATTCAAAATCCAGTTTTTCATTAAATATTTTGAATATTCACTTATTGTTTATCATAATTCGCTAACAATATTCTTGTCTCTTCTCTCTAATATCTTAAATGAACAATCAGAAATTATGTATGCTACATAGGGGGGCATAAAAATTTTAGGGAGGCTAAAGTGGGGCAGGGCACAAAAAAGGTAGGGCAGTACTAGAGCACTCAAATCGTTCAGCCCATGTTCGTTTAACATCATTATTCTAGAAATCATGTAAATAAAATAATACTCACTCCATTGCAGCGGAAATAATTAACTAGAAATTATTATAATAGAAATGATTCATAATGATTCACAGCCATTGACTGACGTACACATTTTTCATCATTTTCCACCGACTACACAACATCTTTTCCTTTTTCTTACAACAGTAAAATCCAGCCCACATTATAAATTAATCAATTTATTATTCAGTTAGTAACTTCTCTTTAGCTTCATTTGTAAAATAAAATGAACCGGATGGGGGAATTACAATAGGATAGCAATAAATTAAGAATCAGTGAGAAAATAGGACCTCTCCGAATAGAGAGTGCTCGATTAGACCTTGTATAGAATGACCAATGGCCTAAAAGGCCAACACCGAATAAATTAATCCATTTTGAATGTCAAGCAAACTGTTCCACGCCAAACACCGGCGAGAACAATCATCCTCGACAATAGACGAAATTATCCGGGGCGGTTCCTTTTATCAGTTGCCAGTGATTTATTAGATAAAGTTGACTTTTCTAACCATTTGCACCTACATCTAGCCAAATCCGATAAATAAGGGATGTTTGTGGGTAAGTATTTTCTGAAATAGCTCAACTTCAACCTTTGATAGAAACGGTATTGTTGAAAATTTGCGCCCTTCAGTAGACTCCTATAATTCTTCAATCTGCAATGATTTTGCGTGATTGGGTCTTATAGCTTGAATTAATATTATGTGTTGTTTCCAATCAACGGAAGTATGTGTTTCCGATGATTTAAAAGGATTTTATTAACTTAAACTTTCGATCTTTGTAATATATATTTGTAATAAACTGCATTTTAATTTTCCAAATTTCAGTTTCTAATTATTTGAAAAAAAAAATCTAAATTCTTCACAATCCAGTGTTTTCATGTGGTAATGCGATAAAAAGCTATTGAGATGAGTTGACAAAAATTTACTCTCAGATCCCTGTATTGAACTTAAAAACCATCATGCCACTATAATATTCAATTATTCTATGATTATTTTACAATTCAAAGACTAATATTTGTAACCAAAACCACAATGGAGAAACAAATTTTTATACTTAAGAATATTAATCTGTTAAAATGAACTATCAAACATTACTACTTCAAAAATGAATATTAAGAGAATAGGAGAAAGTTCTTATAATAAAAGTTGAATAAGAAAAAAGATACAGGAGCTTGTTATGAGAAGCATCCATAGATGCAGCTCCCAAAATGTTCC
Organism: Diorhabda sublineata; assembly: GCF_026230105.1. NCBI lineage: Eukaryota > Metazoa > Arthropoda > Insecta > Coleoptera > Chrysomelidae > Diorhabda > Diorhabda sublineata. The sequence continues at coordinate 8,389,081 of NC_079474.1, read as the reverse complement.
CGAAGTGTTGTTACAAAAGTGAGATACGTTTATAGAAAAATTATAATATGAGCACAATTTATCCGTCAAAATTTGAAACCATTCAGAAGAAGGTGAGCATGCAAGTCAGCTCTGTTTGCGTTTGGGGGAGTTTATTTTGAAAAACAGAGATTTTCATGAATTAATCATTGTTAGGAATTCGACCAGTTACACAAACCATAAAGCCGCTCCTGCTCGATTATTTCAGTAGAATTTCAAAAACGGTTATGAAGCGTTTTTGTACTGTTTTCATAAGCTGTCTACTCTTGTGACATATTTTCATAGAGACAATTCCAAGAAGACCTTTTTGTTCCTCAACTTTCTAGAATCCGAATAATCGAGACACCTGTTGTATATAAAAATGCGCCAGTTTAGCAGTCGATAAATGAAATCATACCGAATAAATTAGGATAGGAGAGTAAATCGAATGGTGCATTCAAATAAATTATATAGTAAGTTAGTGCATGGTATGAGGAATAGTTCATCTTTAGTGGAAAAACCTTTAGTGTTTTCTTAAGGTACAACGTCAAATAAACAATAATTCATAAATTTGAGTGATATTAATATTGATAATGCATTTATTGGAATTATGAACAGTTCAAGATACTACTATGTTCCTAAGAGAAGGGTGAACCTCAGCATGGAATATTTTAGAAAATGGAAATAAATAGAAACTCAATTTTAGTCACCATCTTTTAACTGTGATATCACAGAAAGGTGTTGGCTGAGTAAATTTTGTTATAGACAAAAATATTCCAAACAACAAAAAATGTGTTGCTATAGAAACTATAAAACATACCCTTTCAAAAGCTGGTTGTCCAAATTTTGCTCTTCAAATGAGCAGAGCAGGATAGATAATAATAATTTATAAGCTTGACGAACTGAGTCTCATGAGTCGAAGTAGTCAAAGTTGCTTTAATATGCTGAAAAATTATAGGCATATCTGATTTTCTGAGAAATCTGAATTCTAATTTTTTTTCCTAAGATACTTTCCTATTGAATGATACAATGAAAATAAAAAGAAATATATAGTATGTAAACTGCTGTCCATAATCAGGAACATATATTTTTTAATATTGAATTTTTATAATTATGAATTTAAAATTTTTAAATTATGAATACAATTCAAAACCACCGAAAATCGAGTTATTTTCCAGACGATGAATACATAAGTATTCGAAAGCTCGTTAATATATTAGTCCGCTTTAGTAACTGTACATGGGTAAAACGAAAACGCTTTTGTACAACTTAATATATGCTACAATGATGTTAACAGTTATTGTTAGTAGACATCTACCATATTATCTCAATGCTGTTTAGTGATTGGCTGGACACATAGCTCCTAGTGTCACCTACAGTCAAATCTATGAACGTATTAGTTATGCTAATGAACCAAGACAGTGCACTACGTTTCATTTTTCCCTTCCGCACCAGCAAGTTTTTACACCCTGGTTAGATATGGAAACTATTAACCTATATAGTGGGACAAATGGCGAATAATTGGTGATTAGAGGTGGAAACTTCCAAATGGAAGCGCTTGAGCAAATTAATCTATATAAATGTGTATAACATCTTTCTTAATTGCTTTGGAGGACACTTAAAGAGCAGCAGCCAATCCTTGTTATTACAAACAATTTGCTGGTTAGGATAGATTTTTGTTAAACATCACAAAATTTTGCATCATAAATTCAGCTTTAAAAAATTTATATTCAGCTTGGTACTAAGTTCAAACCGTGTAATCAGTGCCCTCTATGAGAATCACATATGAAAACAAATTAATGAGATGTATTAGCTTCCAAAGAAGATTAGAAGAAGTATAAAATTACATTGCAATGTTGCCAGTAGGCTCACCAATATCGTAAAAAAAAGTATATATTATTTTTCTTCAACACCCTTCATCCTCAATACTGGCGTTACGAAACTTTTTTACATAGTAAACCCCAATTATTTTCAAATGTCAATTTTTAAAACACCTTCCGTATCATAAATTGAACGTTTCATTGTTTTTATCCACATGCTTATCCGCACCTTCGTCTGGGAATCAAACATTCTCATAATTTTCCCAGTATGCAGCCACTTTTTAGTTCTGTCTAAAAAGCTTGTGTATATTTCAATATGTCTATATTACAACTACTGCTTTTACGAGTAGCGTCAGAATTCCAAAAACTCCTCTGATGTGAATAAGTCAAATTAGATGATGTTGATGGCTTAAACTACTATAGGCAAGATTTAAATGAAGAACCCCGGTATTTAGTGCAATAAAGAGGTTTACAAAATCAGTAGACGGTTGATTGATATCCTTGTAAAACATCTAATTCTATTTTTGTATAAAAATTATTCTTAACAATGTATATTCCAACAGGGTTATAGACGGATGCATGTCAGTATGTATTGAGTCGTTAACCTAGTTTGAAGCTAGGAATTAGAGTTTCCCTCTTGTCTCCCGGGCATAAACTCGATAGAAAATCTGTAGAGAATGATGATTCATTGAATTTTTTATAAAAATCAACAAAATACTACAATAAAAGAGCTCACAGTACCGTCCACAATTTAAGGGTAATTTTAGTTCAGATAGAATTTCAAAATATAAAAAAATATTACTCAATTATCGAGGTTATATTGTTTTACAATTTGAAATTTGACCCTAGCTGACCCTTTTAACTTGGGACATCATATATATAATTGACCTGGAAATATATTAAAACTAATCTCGCAATAATTGTCATGGTTATTAAATAATATGCTTTTAATATTTATCTCATTATATTTAAATTATTTAGTATAACATTCATTTTAATGGCGGTTCCTGTTAGTAGCTCTTCATTTATCTTGCTCTATGAATAATGTATGGGATCCTTAGTTAGAATATATACTAGCACTCTACATCACGTCACGTTAATTAAGTTATTAGATAGAGCCAAGTATGTTCATCAAATTCGGAAAAAAATAATACAGACTTCATGAATAATTGTTCATTGTGCGAGTTTATTGGATAATAGATGATTCATTTATACATGGTTATTAATTGAAAATTGAGTTGATAGGAGATAAAGTTTCAAATAAAATATCGATAGTTATCAATGAACTGAACTGAAAAATTGCTTTCTTCATTTATGTCCCAGATGCTCCTATGTGAATCTGCACTCCAAGCTCCAATTAATTTCTTTGCAGCCCCCAGTAATACGATATTATTTTTCATACCATGTTTATTAATAATTTGGTTTCAAAGACTTACCAGTGTAATTTTTATGAAAGTTCGATATTTTCAAGAAAAAGTCGGATAACCAATAATTAGCTATTAATCCATACATACATATTTGACAATTTGCATTCCATTGCTCCTAGTAATTGAGTTGTTATATTTTTTTCCAAATGAGTGAAACAGTCTCATTTAGCGAAGAAGTGGATTTGTTATTGGTCTTAGGTTTTTATGAAGGTAGCTCAAAATTATAAATTGCCGGAATTCGAGTCGTCTCTGACCGCTAGTTGATAATCATTATATTACATTTCTCTGTAATGAAATTCCATAATTCTCCTCATTTATTGAGATCCGCTCCTGTTTGGGGTTAATTATTCCTCATCTTATCCATGTCCACATGTAAATTAGGCAGTGCTCTACCATGTGCAAGTCAATGTTTCAGTCTCAATTCTAATGGTAAATCATCAAATCAATCTGGAAGAGTAGATTGGAGAAACTTCAAATGAGCTCCTCCTATTCGCCGGTTTGGTGAAATAACTTGTCTTATCAAATAATTATCGATAAGTTCGACCCAAAGAGTAATCTTACACTCAATTTGGAAATATAGAGGAGTTACTATATGGAGTTCTTAATCTGGATACTTATGAAAGTTATGCATATTTTTATTACAAGTAAAGCAAGCCTCATGACTAAAAATAATTTTATTCTGATAGCAAGCTAAATCGACAGAAATTCTCTCACTGAAACAAGTCTTGACGTAGCAAATCTTGCACTATTTGAGCAATAATTTCTTCATATCACACACTCATTTGAACAGGACATCCTATATTAACAATATCTCAATCGACCAATTTTCTTACTAAGAATATTTTTTTCATTGAAAGAACAAATGATATAACTGTTAGTAGATTCATTCAAGAAAGTATGACCAATATATTTTAACAAAATCTTATACATTTCAATAGAATTGTATTGATGATTATGGATACTATTATTTACATAGTTAAAGAGGTGACAAAACAAGGCAATAAGAAATCAATTCCCCTGTGAATAAAGATTAGATTAACAACATTAACTTGTGGTTAATGGGAATGGAGATGGGAGAATATTGAATGGAGAATTGTCAGCGAAAATCAATATTGAATCTGAATTACTCTCAGCATCTAAATATGCGACTATCACGTCGGTCGACTTAAAACGCAGTGTTTCCATGTATACATTCATAATTAGAATTCAGAGTTCGACAACTGATTTTTTGTTCCAGTTATGTTGCATACTTTGTATATACGAGGATGTATTGATATCTAGTTAGCCTAGACCAGTTCCATGCATAAAAAAATATTGCGTTACCATAGCAACGAACAATAACTTATTGAAAGTGTCAGTGTAAAGTTTGTAAAATGTAAACCAGAGTTACGAAAATAAATTAGAAGTAAAAAGATGTCCATCAAAATTGTGAAAATCGAAAAATTGGAGTATCGAGCCATCATCAGGTGCCTATATTTAAAGGGGTTAAGGGTAAGCAGATTTACGAGAATGTGCTTAATACCCTTGGTGGTCAATGTCCTCCGTATGCGACCGTGAAAAATTGGACTGTAAGCTTCAAAAGAGGTAAAGTTTCCATTGAAGATAATGACCGATAGGGAAGCCAGTTTCTGTGTCTGTCCCCTAAAATATCGATGCAGTTCATGACATGATTTTATCAAACCGTCGAATTGGGCAAAAACGGATATCTGAAGCACTGAATATTTCATTCGAACGCGTTCATGATATGGTTCATGTCAATTTGGGCATGAAAAAACCTGCTGCAAAATGGATCTCCAAATGTTTGAATGTTGACCAAAACCGTGCAAGGGTAGAAGCATTGCCCGATTTGAAAACGATATAGACTTCTTAAACCGAATTGTTACTATAGATGAGATTTGGGTAAAAATCTACGATCTAGAAACAAAGCAACAATCTATGAAATGGCGACACTCTGGTGCTCCCAGACCTAAGAAGTTTCGTGTCCAAAAATCTGCTGGAACAGTTCTTTTTGGAAAGGTCTAGAGACGCTGCAGGTTCGCTGTAATAAATGTATCCAATTAAGAGGAGAATATGTTGACTAATAAAATATTTTGACGTTGAAATTTTGTTTGGTTCTAGAGTAGGCTAAGAATTTTTCAATACTCCTCGTAGTGGTGCATATTTTGGGATCAATTTGCTAATTTTACCAGAAATATAAAAGCGCATATAGATCTCAATTATTATTTTGACATCATTTATTTCACCACGCAGTAGTGTACACGATGGACTTTTTGAGGTCAGTACAGAAGTAATTTTCCGGTGAAATTAAAGTTCTCATTATTTCCTATCGATACAAAAGTAACCAAATTATAGACAATTTCAGTACAGCCGACATATTTAATGTACTTCTACTGTTGAAACTACACATATACGTTAATCTACATATGTTATTGAAGAAAATAGCGGTGATAACTTATTTACATGAAAATCCAAATGAAAAGTAGACGTGGTGAATTTAAAACGAATTTATGTGACATTTTTAAAATGCTAATACGCTTTAAGCTACTCGTACACTTACTTCACAGTTATTTCCTTGTTGCTAACATCATAAAGTTAAAAGCCAGCTGCGTGAATATTTTACTGAATATTCCTCCATAGCGAGTTGTATTCACTCTTTGAAATAACTTTGAAAGAAGAGTATGAAAATCTATGAAAAATTCAATGCACGAATTTCTAGCGATTCTTGGCCTATATACCAGACACTTCGTAATATCTGGTATCATAGAATATGAATATGGTTTTCACGATTCTAAGCACTCACGCGTTAACGTTAGAATTACTACTTTATTGTAACATGTCAATCAGGTCATTGTTTATTTTATTAAATTTATATTGAAACCATTTTATTCCAATACTTTCAATGTCACTTGATATCTTTTAACAACTCTTACTATTTTTGATCTAAGCAAATCATATCACGACAGTAATCAGTTATCCGAATAAGCATAATTGAAACGTACGGAAATAATAATTACTTTCTTTTCCAGTTCAAATCGAAAATTTGGTCGTGAATTTGAGAAGTGCTGGAGAACTTGTTTGTGCAAATAATAGTCGTTACTACTTACTAGTACTGAATAAACTGCTACTGTTACTACACCAACAATCACAATAAAAGGTGCGTTATAAGGAAAAAATTGAATGAACGAAAATGTTATTCCAAGGAAAGGTGAAACTTTGACATTACGACTTGTTGCGGTCTTTATCAAAATCACGGTCTTACTAAGAGGTATGGAAACGAGATAAGAGGAATGGGTTCATTTCACGGCGTTAAGCTCCCTCATTTTTGCTCGCCAGGTCGGCGCTAGAATCGAGAGATGCTGTCAGTTGTGGTAGGACAAATACTGCGACTATGCAGGATCTTCCTGATCTGAATACTTCCTGCTCGTCTGCTACTAATGTGATTGATGTAATTTTGTTGGTGCTAATTTTGGTAACGAGTCTCATTACCGATTTTCAGCAATTATCTATTTTATCGATAAGGCAAAAATTTTTTCAATTCATGTAATTCAAACTAATGAATAATAATAATAATAATAGTAATAATAATAATAAACAATAACATCATCATCACTTTATACCAGCATCGGTTATTATTTTATTATTTTCAAACCAAAATATTCCTTAAATGGTACACAATATTAAGTTGCAGTATATAGAGTAGGTGTAAAATTGAATAATGATCAAGATCTTCTAAGAGTTTCAATGATAACGCTATCCTTGAAAAAGTTATGTGTTATATATACTTCTTAATACGAGCCGTCAAACTAACGCCTTCTATGAGAGTCAGATATAAAAACATTTCATGGAATATACCAGCTTTCAAGACATATTTTTATGAAATTTTATCAAAATGTTGCCAGTAGTTTCGGCAAAATCGTAAAAATCGCTTTATTTTGAATCCGGCCAAAATCTTTTTCTCATTTTTCCATTGCCTCATTTCTTCCAACTTTTCCTGTCCTGGGTTAGTATCTTTACTCGATTTATTGTCTGTTATCTTTGTTTTCATATCTGCTATTTGTTTGTTCCATGTTTTTCTTCGTCTGCCTCTTCTACTTCTTTCTATAGTTTTTGCTTACAATTCTCGTTTCGTTAATCTATCATGTTTTATCTTTGTCAAATGTCCAAACTAGTCTAAGATTCTCTCATTTATTTTTTATTTCATTGTTCCTCAATTTCATTTCTTATTCTATCCATCTTAGTTTTCCCTCCTATTTTCCGTAGGTATTTCATCTCAATTGCGTTTACTCTACTATATATTGTGCGTTTACTCTACTATATATTGTTTGTTACTTACGTTTCACATCAGTGCTGGAACTGTTATTGTATTGTATACGCTCAATTTCACTTTCTTTGATATCTACTTCTTATTAAAAACTGTTTTATTCAAGACATAGTACATCTTTGTTGCTTTTTCATTCTATTTGTAGCCTCGGCTTTTATTTTTTATCCTTTTTTTTGTTTCTTCATAGTTCTTAGTATTGCATCATTATTAGTATGAACAATATATGGGTATTTATTATTTCATTCAATATATTCCACAAGTTATGTCTTTGATTGAGCTGATTGATGTTCTCATGTCTATGAACGTTAAGTGCCTTATTTCTCTTTCTTCGTAACGTCTTTCTATTATAGCCAAAATCTTATGAAATATATCATCTTCTTCTAGTCTTTTTATGTATGGAAATTCTCTTTAATAATTTCAAAAAACTTGTTCGTTCTACATTCAGTAAAAGTCCCCTCATTACCCTGATGTGATTCAAGCTTCATTTAAAGCCAGATTAAGTTCGTTTGGATGAATTTTAATTTCCTTCTACTTTTTTCTCTATTCAGCTCTTTCAAATAGTATTACGGAATAATCAGAGAGTTTTCAATTTCAAAGAAACGTCTGTTTTACTAAGAAGATCCGAATCTAAAATAAAAAAGTTTAATAACGTTAAAGAAGATAATTACGATGAATAAATAATTGTCCTCGATGATGCATATTGAGGTGAGTGTTGATAGCATGCGTATTGAAGTAGATTGAAAAATAATATTTTGAACAAATATGAATCAATACAAAATATTAAGACTCGAAAAAGCTTCAATTAAGTGTGTCTGAATGCGTTGTACAAATTTAGAGCGCCAATATCATAAAAAATAATGGAATAACACGGAAAAGTCATATGAAGTGAACAGTGTACCACTCTTGGGATCAAGGTTAAAGACATCATCCCACATTTTTGATTTTGTCCACTTATACAAGTGTCAAATGCTTATCTAATAGAAACAATTGGTCATTGGTCAATAGATCTCTTCCTAAGCAGACCATCAGCTTAGTTCATTTCGGAAATAGCATCTATCAAATAAGAAATTTGAGTTGAAAAACGTGGCAAACGAGGAGTTAACGAAATGCTATAACTCACCTGTCGGATAACATGTCACAAAAGTCACAGAAAATTATACCCTGACAGATGCTGGATTGCTTCACACATTTCCTATAAGGGTCATTCTATAAATCTATAGAATCAGCAAAGTTTTGACAACAGCTGCAAAAAACAATTATTTGAAAAATATTCTTAAAAAAGGACCAATCAAGTCACTCGCATAGCAGGCACCTCAACCGAATAGGCGATAAATAATCTTTGAGTCGCAGATACCTATATTTACTTGGAAGTAACAAATACGCAGGTTATTTTGTCCAAATTTTAGGACGCAGAAAATGAAGAAGAAAAAATGAGCATGTGGAGATTCTATACCTGTCTGGTCAATTTCGGATTTTATTATTCTATTGGAACTGATTCTTGATTATTCTCTCATTTATATATTGGAAAGCACACAAATGGAATAATTTACTGAATATAAATAAAAAAGTTCCATAATTTGAGATAAAAATCTGATTCAAACAAAAATCAATCCAACAACTATCCCAAATCGGTTCAAATGGTTCTTGGAACATTGAATTCACTCCATTACTCCATGTTAACATATTTAAGGGAAACCGAACGGAATCTGGGAAACTGGGAAATATTTTTTTTTGCAAATTCTCAGTAAAGGGAAATATGTAATAAAAGGAACTATTATTATATCATAAATGTCTATGATAGGATTGAAATAAATCAATCAATCAAGTTTTCATATGAATTATTGGCGTGTATGTTTCAAACTTGTATTGAACGGAATTTCGAAATTAGAACAAATCTTCAATTGACGATTAAATACTAGTTAGTAGTTTTATAGTGACGAGAGTGTGTCTTTTTTCCATAAACTGCCTTAAACTCTCTTTCTATGGGTGTTAATTCCGTTTTTAAAAAGAAAATTATAAAAAAAATAATTAGACATAGTTATCTCAATTATTGTCTTCCTACCATTAAGTTTGGACAAAATTGTACATAAGAAAGTATTCTGGTTTTGTCTAGTTTATGATGAACATACCTCAGATTCACCTTGTATATAGTCTTTTTCCAATCAATAACATTGCTCGAAATAAATTCCCACTTAAAATCAACTACTTATGCAAACCGCAGAAATTCAGTTTGTCGCGAAACATTTTTTGTTACAATCCAAATTCTATCAACACTAAAAAGTATATAATTAAACTCTGCTGAAAGTTGTCGGTGAAACGCAATTTGTGCCGCATTTAAACCTCCTCATTTTCACTAGTATAACTGTTCCAAAACGAACGTTCATTTATGTTAATCTCGTTACCTCTTTGTTCTCTTTAAAGTGGGAAATTCTTGCAAAGCGACGTGACTAGAAAGAGAATTCAACCAGTATACTTATTATAGTCAACTGAATTGGTTTCAATAACATGAAAATTGGCTCTCAACAGTTCTAAGACATGCTGATGTTATTGTGGTGAAAATGATTTGAGGGATTTCAACAGATTTTGCTATGGTTTTTTGTCACTTAATATATAACTTACAACTCCATTTGTCATGAATTGTTTTGAATTATAAAACACTATTTTAATTCGAATAAAGAATCACTAAATTACATATTGCTTAGAACTATACATTATGGAAATAAGTACATGCTTCTACATATAATTACATTGGTGACTATCACTCTTTTCAAACTTCAAGCTCTGTTTTTTCCTCTACACTCTTCACTGTAGCTATCCATGTCTTTGTATGCTCGGTTCTTGTCAGTTATTGCCACTTATGTCAAATCTCATGTTACTTTTCCTAACCATTTCTTTTTTGTCTTAGCTCCTGGTACTTTATTTTTGTTTTCATTTGTATCAAAGTAGTCTCAATATAGACTTTGTTGAGCTCAGTATTCGTTCTTGTTCTCCATGAATCGTTGTTTATTTTCCAGGGCATTTTCCTTTTTCACTCTCCTATTTCCTCAGCAAACACTGGGACAGTGCCCGTACTTACTTGTCAGTGCACTCAAATGCTCCACTTAATAATGATGCTCTCAGACCCTATTGCCTCAGAGACAAATAGTATTTGATAAATTCACACAATAACAAACAGACGACTGTGAGGTCACTGTATACTTTCAATTGATGCTTTTCAAACTATATCAACTCTATTAACTTACACATTTAGTCACAGTGTAATTATGAGTACGGTTCCAGAAATCCTAACTTAATAAAACGGAGAATTCCTAATTAAAAATATAAAGTGGCAATTTAGCCCGCTGCTACTTTTTTGTTAATTGATAACTTTGTAGAGAGTGATAGGTAAGTGATAAGTGAGAGAGAAAAATTACTTTGATAATTAATTTGAAGGATGAAATTATTCAGAACCAGATAGATAGATCTTGTTATATGTATATGCTATGTTATTAATGAGGAATTTAAAAATATGTTTATATTGTTTACAAAATTTAAATAGATAAATATGAACAAGGTAGAATAATAAACGGAAGAAACAAAGATGACAAAGTGTAGAAACAATAAATACAAAAGAAGAATCAGTATATCAATACCCAGGCTCTATTACAATTTCACAAGTCGTCAAAATAGACGCTGAATGAAATAAAAAACAAGCAAACAAGCAACAAGATTAGGCGTATGAATCAAATGATCCTTAGCAAAAAACCACGAAACAAAAATAAAGAAATTGAAATAAAGTATTAAAGGATAATAGTAGAAAGAACTAAATAGGACAAAAACACAAAAAAATGAGGTAAATCACAATGCAAACATCAATAATCGATTAAATAGAAAAGAGAAAGTGAGATTGGCTTGGAAATATAATCAAAATGGGTAGGAGGAAGGTTAAAGAAGAAAAAGAGAAAATACTATGAAGACAATGGATAGCGAAATGGTGAAAATAGTAAGATGTAGAGAGAAAACTCTGAAATAAAATGATTAAGTTCGCAGTGACAGAATAGCAGAAAAATATGAATTAATAGGTACACAGAGTTTCCATCTTAAAACTGAGAAAACATTATGATACGATAAAACAAGTAGCGTTTATCGGTCAGAATTTGAATCAACACACACATTGATTACCTGGAAAAGAACCCAAGTTATCTTCCACAATGAACAACTTCGTTTAGTTATGATCAGAAATATTATATTAACGCAAGTTATTCCTGATTCTCAGTCGAAAACATTGACTAAATCGTTTTACTCTGACTTTGGAATCAAATTAGACTATTAATATTTTTATACGCACTTCAAAGTGAAACGAAATAAATTATAGCAATTCTCCACTGAAAAGGGTTGGTAGTAAATTGTATTCATGTTATATAGATATTCAAATTTGCATTTAAATGATGATCGTCAGAATTCTGTTTTTGCTCATTCTGAAAGGCAAACAGCTATCCTGAAAAATAACAAAGATAATGACTCTACTACAATGTGGAACGTATGCAAGCATGATTGCAACAATATATCGTAATGAAGCTGTGACAACATGTAAACAACTGGAATTCCCGTATAAAAATTTGATTGTTTCTGGGGGAGGGTAGTGGTATTGTATAAAAATGGAAATTGAACGATAGCCTGGACAAAGATATGTTTTTGAAGGATTGTTTAATCGGCGATGACACAAAAATATCTTGTTCTACTGGGGCGTATGATTTTTATTGAATTGGAACCGTAACATATCTTTCAAAATGATTACTGAGGATTTAACGTCTTATAATATTTGCTATATTGAACTTACTGTTGATACATAAAACTGAAGAGAAACTGGAACAACTTTGTTGATACACACCTGTGGGCACGGATACGCAATGTTTCTGCGACAATCCATTAGAAAGCACTAGTAGCTAAGATGACTTTTGAAGAGCATGAGCTCACGAGGGTTGTTACTTAAGTTTTGAAATATAGCAACACACAAAATATGAACATATCAAATATGACATTCTCATCATGAAGTTTGACATAACGTGTTATTATACGAGTGCTATTCGATTTTTTCACAGACACTTGAAATATTAATCTTGGCCAAAAAATGCAATTAAAACGCGAACCTTTCCGTGCAATGATTTTCTATGATGTTTGACGTGGATTATACCAATAGCAGTATGCAAAAGAGGAAGCTTCGACTGTTGGTGATTAAGTATCATCTAGAGTTATCATATTTCACTGGTTGAATTCCGTCCAAAATCGGCTGTTGTGAAATAAAACATCTATGCTGTGCGTAAAGTGATATACCGTGAGATTAGGGCATACTTGGGCATCAATTCTTGCATCTTAGTGCTTAGTTTGAGAATGATAATTAATGTGTCATTATATCTGATTTAGATATAGAAGAATATACCCAGTACTGGATATTTTATGGTTCTCAAATCTAATTATTGACACTGCTGTTTATAACTGGTTCACTTAAAATTTAGTACAGAATGGTTATTGGCCGATTATTATTTTATGAACTCAAATTAAAATTTCGATTCATTATAGATTTTTGAACATCATAGAGTAAACTGATAGTATCCATTTCATACTATACGGGGTGTTCCGGGACTTGATGCACAAAATTCGGAAGATGACGTGAAAGTATTGATGTGATATAAAAAAAATATTTATGAGTTATGGGGTTTTCAAGATGCGAGATCAGACCTCATATTTAAGTATATTTTCTAAATTATACATTCAAACAATACGAATTTTTAATGGATGATTACGTATGTTCATGTTATGTGTTTGACGGAATGAATACTACTATCTGCAGGCTCATGTCCAATGGTTAACTTTTTGTTTGACCCGATACAATTCATGATTTAGGAGATATGTTGATTTTAAGATCGTTACATGCCAAGGAAACCGTTCGCCGTAAAGAGACATTCTGAAAAAAATTGTAATTATTTATTTATTTATTTATTGAAACGCATTGTATTTAAAGTTTCAATATGATGGAATTTACCTTTAGTAAACATGCTGATATGCATTTGATGGCTTCTTCTAACCCATCAGAAGCAGAAGGTTGTATACTGAACACTCTCCGGGCAAAATTATACCCGATTGTATAACTTCAACTAGCGTTGAGAGCAGCTTAGAGGAAACATGTTTGTCTACATAAATTAAGTAGACTTGTCTCCATTATACTTCATAAAATGATATTTAGGAAGTTGTGAAGGTAAACGAATTATAAAAACACCAGATGCTGCATCTAATGCGTACATAAAATGTCACCACAATTTAATGTATCAACGAGATTTATTCATAGGATTTTCCAGGAGCAGCTTCTTAGCCCCTTCCTTCAAATCCATAAGGTGCATCCCATGGAAGTAGAGTATTATTCAGCAATACTGGCCTACGCTCGTTGGTTTCTCAATAAACAACGAGTTGATAATACATTTGTTGGAAAAGTATTGTTTACTGATGAAGCTGGTTTCATATGAGACGATTTTATTCATATATTCATCATAATTTTCGTTCATGGGTAGATGAAATCCTCACGGTATTATTTAAACAAAGAATCAACATCGATTTTATGTTGATGTGTGGGCGGAAAGAATGGTCTTCCATTCTTATATTAATGACACCATAAAAAATGAACAAAGATCATTTCATTCGTCGAAAAAGTGATGACTACAGTTTTTTTGAGACAGTTATGAGATTGCGTTAAACGTCTATCTTCAAACAAGTGGAACAATATCAAGAGATTTTTACGCATCATCGCAAATTGCAAAAACTAACCTTTAAGCTGACTTTTTTCATCTGATGAGGACTTAATCGCATACGTTGAAGCTTATTTTGAAGAGGAGGACTGCACCTATGTTGAGAAATAGAAATTATGATATAAAAAATGTCCTGTTTCTTTGTTAAGTAGGAAACTTTCAGCTAACCATCCCATAATTGATTTATCAGGTTAAGGTTTGATTCTGAGTCTTTGTTTATGATTAGAAGCAGTGAGCTCATCTGCAAAGACGTATTGTGACGTCAATGGGCGTCACTTATAATATTAATAGCACTATACATCTTGTTATAGTAATTTTACCAAAAAAATATACATTCAGTATTATCTTCTCCGGACCTCACAACATATAAATTTATCAATATTTTCACTTTCGAAAAACGGAGCAGCGAATCCTTTAAAATATAGCACGTCAGAAAATCGTGACATTTTTACATTATATTTATTCGCCTTGCACCTGAATCGTTTGAAGCGGAAATTTTCAAATAAATATACTTAACACAGAAATTCCTAGCAGTTTTAATGACATTTTATATCATACACAATACATGAATAATATAACAATACCCTGATTCCAGAACAAGAGTCCGAAACTGAAGATATTTCTGTGATTTTCTCTGGAATTTGTCTGAGCCAATTATACAATATATAGATTGTAGATACAAATTTCTGCTGTAGTATATCAAGGAGTATGGGATTTCTAAAAAGCTCTGTGAATTACAACAGTAACCTCGAACACACTGTTTATATTATCACCACACCAACACTCACAATTATCCTGCCTGACACGCGCCGTAAGTGTTGTTGTAGTAGTATTGTGAACAGTTTATATCAATATGCGATTTTACTTCACTAATCAGTTCGGTTGACGTCTTAATACGCTATTCTCACTACGAAGAATATATCAAAGTTGGTCACTTGAATTCAAAACAACTTCTCAACTTGTGTACTTTTGAAAGAAAGAAGGTCATGTATTTTGAGAGATATGAACGACCAGCATTCCATCAAATTCATTCTGTCATAGAAGAGTTAATATGTATCGTAGATTAATTCCAAACAATTAAAATCAAATCGGTTTCACGAAGATCGGAAGAATTGACGTCTCTTTCCTCAATACAAAAAGTAAAATATTATGTTTGTTGTCTATGAAACCACCTAAAAATCTTCAAAGAGTTTTATTCGAAACTGTTATTCACATATCCCTCTGGGTAAAATCGATGCAACTACTAGGTATTGCCCAGTGTGTTCTACTGCAGTTTAATATCCGCAATGTAAGTACAGTTCTCTAATAACGAAAGCAGCTATATACATCACGTCTTATCATTTTATTCGCTCCATGAAAACGAAAGCAATATAAAATATGTCACGCGATATTACAATGTTTTACAAATGTTCATCATTTCTTATTATTCACAGAGTTTGTTGAATTGGAAAGTATGATGATCAATTAAAAAGAAAAACTGAATTTCTGATACGCTCAATAAATAGAAGATTGCAAAAGTCCGGAGACAGGACTATCCACTTGAGTCAATACCGAATGAATGGCAAAATTTCTGTTATTTCAACATTATATTCAGAGGATCAGTTGGAAATGTTTCAATTCAATTCTTATTCGACGTTATAAACTGTCATGTATATTCATTTGAAATTCGGGATTGTTGATGTCATTCAAGACAATTCAGTAACTAAGCTCTTGATCCGTTGATGATAGCACGTAAACTGTGAACATGAACAAAACATGGTATAGAGAGCAAATGCATAGAATTGTTCAGGGAATCACAAATGCGCTAGAAAAGAGATACCTCTCAGAAATATAAAAAGAATCTGGCGATAAGAGGCAGAAAAACTTCGTTTATAGGTCCACAACCGTCTAGGTTTCTCAAAAAGCCAAGTCATAGTTATAAAGAAACGAAAAGAAATCAGAAACACGAATCTGAAACAAAGCTGAGAATTACCGATATGCTCACTGTACACTGTCCGATGATCTGGCATCTAGAGGACATGCAGGAACCCGTGCTAAATCTGCAAGGAACCAAAGAAAAGCGCCGAATAAGTCGACACTGGTGATACACAATAAATCAATAGGTCATAGTATTAACAAGGAAGATTTACAACTTTTATGACCCAAATCATCTAATCGCGTATGTACAAATATATTTTCCAACTTATTTTGAGTCCTTATATATTCAGATTGAGATCAGTTAACTCTCTTTATCTTTAATTGATAACACACTCTATACATTGATATTATATAGAAAAATAATCGTAGTTGGAAGAATTAATCGAATTCAAGCATTTTTTGGAAAAAGTACATAGCTTTAGAAATTACCCATGGACACTCCAATTTCATTATTAATATTACTTTAAACTGAAAATCGATACTGGGGTCAGAAATAGAATGTTGTAAATGATTTCCATTGTGGTAAAATATTTATAACATCAAGAAACAATGGTAAAAATAAAATTTATAACACTGTCATTAGTATACCCCGCAAAGGTCAGTTGCTTGTAATTGGAACAATTAGAGAAATGAGGGGTTGTTATCACTACCCTCGGGCAAATATGGATTGTGGTTTCTTTAAACGGCTCCTACTGGAAAACTTTATCTTTATCAGGACGCTCTGCATGCGGTAACCCCAGCTACACTCGCATATGAAATCTGAACATTTTACGGGCGAGAATAAATTTTTTATTCAAATTCAGATACGTTTTGGTGCGGCGACTGAAAATTTAATCGCACGTTGAAATAATTGATTGCCCCGCTTCTTTTTAATTATGTTTTACATTGAATTCTGTCTGTGAATTGAGGAGTTACGATTGTCGGCAGTCCTGTATATATTCTTATTTCAATCGAGAATAACTGCAGTGTTCATAACAGTTTGTCTCTAAAAATGTGTCGAATATATTTCGAAGTAGGAGGAACACTTCAATTCGATTTAATATGTCAATTCGAATACTTTCGAAGAAATAATGCTTAATAATTGTGCTAACTGCATTATTTTGATATTAAGGAGTAGGTTCATAACACCAAAAGACTTGTTATTAACGCAAATTTAGAAGTGTTTTACACTAGACAAGTTTAATATATATTTTTCACGAAGTACATTATTTTTTTTGCACTTGACAGCTCATGCAAGTGCTTTTTCAGGTATATAATGCTAGAGTGCGTCTGGTCCCTATTAATTAATAACGAGATGGATCTAAATAATGTTATGCATGTATGTGAGTTGAGTGGCATATACACTGGATTTATGGTGCTCCTTTCCTTACTATGGAAATGGGATCGTCTATGTTCACAACTGATCTATTAATCCAATTTCTTTCAGAAGTTTTCAGGATGTGGGATGGCTCTTACTGTCATAAATTTTCATCCTATATATCAGATGTAATGCTCTGCGATTTCGTAGTCTTTTATAATTCGACACATTAAATTGTACTCAAGCCATTAAAGAGGCAACTCAATTTCTGCAGATCGTTACAGTAACTGGTTTACCTCTAGCCACCTTATTTTCCAGTCTGTCAGCTATTTCGTTTCTCTCCACTCCAGTGCATCCCAAAATCCATTGAAGAATAATTCCAGTCTTTTTGCCTAGCTCATTTGACTTGTTTAAGAATTTCAGAACTAACTCTAAACTTTTGACAGTGATGTTTAGAGCCCTAATGGATGTTTGCCTATCGGAAAAAGTGATAATTTCCTGTTTGTGATCATTATTTCCATTTAAAAAATACTTTGTGTCTTACTCCTCAAGGTTCCGGGGTGTTTGCTTTTGAGCCCGTCCAGTTCTGTCTGGTGTTTTAAAGCCGTGCGTGTATATTTGGGGGCATTTAAAATCGGATCGGTGAAAGTTTTTCTTCACGTTACTAATATGGCAGCCCCAATATTCATCTAAACCAAATTAAAATTTGTGTGTACTTAGTAGGAATATTTGTATTTTGTTTATTTGGTAATCATCAACATATTTGGCAAAACTCTTTTGATAAAAATATTGATACGCAGGGTGAATAAGTTTCGAAATCCGAAGTTAATATTAGCCATATATTCGACGAAAGCATGCTCTTTGGCTAGCTATATTTATTCGTTCCACTAACGCTCGTAATCCCTAATTTACCAAAAACATCGATATAAAGGTAAATCCAATAAAAATAATTTCTTTATTCTTCAGTTCTTCATTTATTATTTTTAAAGTAACTTGTTTTCCTGAAAAATGAAAAGTTTAAAACTACCTAATCTGTAAACTTAGACGTAGATGATGAAAAATCACACTTTATAGATAATATTTCATGCATGAGTGATGTGTAATCCCAATTTTCCGTTTATTTGAAGTATAAGCTGACTTTAATCTAATGATTAGGAACATGGGCCGGTATTGTCTCATTATTTCACATGTTATTTAAGGGATTCTGTACTGCTATTTCAGTTCCCTTTGGTACATCCTTCTCCTTCCCTTTTTTAACAGAGCATACCGTTTTCACTGATATTTTCAGCGCAGTAGCCACTCTCTGAAATGTATGATATGAAGTCCTTAAATAGATGTTAACTTCAGTATAATACCAACTGAACAAATGAAAGAGGTTGAAATGGACCGCAGTTGTTTTTTCCATCTAAAATATTCAATTTAATTTATAACGAACTGCTGTGTGAATTAAGTTTTCCAGCTTAAATGAACCTTTTTTAGATATTAAATGAATTAATGGAGCCGTATTTTCTGATGTTATTTCGCTTAGTTAACGAATTTCAAACGACAATATTACTGACATTGACCATTACTGTCAAGTAGGCAGGCAAGTGCTATTCTTTTAATAGATGTTAAGAAAATAAAACCCTGTTTTTACTTAATTTCTCAATATCAAAAGCTAAATGGGAAATTAGTATGTAGCGTAATGTAGCGAAAAAGTGCAATGAAATAAAATACTCAATATTTCTAAAACAATAGAGAAAAGGTATTTCACATGAATTACGTCCAGAACATCAAGAGAATCAATCTCGTGATGTTAGAACGATTGGCCCAAATATAATATAAAAATATGTATAAATTCATAACAATCATGAATTATTTATATAAAAATATTCAAAAATGTATAACAACAATGAATTACTTATACATTTTTTTATATTTTATTTGATCATAGTTTCAGTCCCAGATGATGAATTCATAAGTATTCGAAAGCTCGGAATATACTAAAGTTAGTACACCACTATGGTGTTAAATTTTGCCTAATTCACATCACAAAAACGCTTTTGATCTAGCTGATTAATTTTTCCTCAGTCCTCAGTTAACAGCAATCATTTCTGTTTACCTTCAGTCTCTGAAGACGATAACTTGGTTATCGAAACGCGCGTCAGACAGTATAATTGTTAGTGTTGGTGTAGTGGTGGTGTAAACAGTATGAATATCGCCAACGGTTTCAGAAATTCCAACTTAACTGAAACCACTTAATATTTGTGAAAACAAAAACAAACAGTTGAATATAAGTATAGTACATTGAACATGAATTATGTCTAGATTTCTCTAAGGAATCTAAAAAATGGAGACTATACTGGAGGTTGCATCTCGAGAAGAGAAACCTGGCTGCTGTTGCATGACAAACCCTGTATACTTTCCAAATTTGCATCGGAATATACTGAAGTTTCCAATTCTTCTTCTTAATACACTCTCATTTATTCATTGACGAGAACTCATTTCATTTGTCTTTACCAATTTCAAAAAATTTTTGAGTGAGAATAAAAACCAAATCAATCGTTTATATTTACAACTATAGATTCAAACACAGATTCGTATTTTCATCTTATCGAAAAAAAATTTTAAGTAATCATTTTACAAGGGTTTTCTGGAAAAAAAATTGTTTTCTGAAATATTTTCTATTGAAAGACCTATATTTCATATTTAGTGAATTAGGTGAGTGCAATTCGTGAATTCTAGCCATAAAACGTGAGGTGCGTTATTCTGACGAAACTTTTTTATCACATGCAGTAGCATTTTTTCACAATTTTTCTCTTTGTCTTAGCAAGTAATTATACATGATACTCTCCTGCTTTTAATTCACTTTTTAAAGATAGTCGATAACCATTTTAGGCTCAAAGTAGGTTCATCCTTTGCAATCGACTGTTTTGAATGTTTCTTATTTCAAAACTATAAATGCATCGCCTTTCAAAAATAAGTATTCAATGGCACAATTCCTTCCATTTTCACAACGTCTCACGCATATCACTGTCAAATAGAAACCGAACGTCCAAAACTTCCCCAACAACTCTCGTAGTATATCCATAAATTGGGTTTCAAATTAAGAGAAATAACTAAATAAGACATCAATAAATTCAACATTTACTTTTGTTGATTCACTATACTTACTGTCTGAACAGTTTTTAAAAGTTATTTCATCATAATTATTCTACTCTGTAAATATATAAAATTGGGATTTCTTCAACAGTTCTGATGCGATTTCAATAAGGAAACAATAAATATTTGCAGTAGAAGGACACAAGAGGCTGAATCAAACCGGATATTAAGAGAAGATTAATTATCAGAGACTTTCAGGCCATCAAGAACAGACGCGACCCTTTTCAGAGATAAGAATTAGAAGAGAAAAAAACATTTCTTGCTCTTTTTATTACAATGGAACATAGGTGAATCAAACAACATAATGGGACAGTTTGATTATGTTGAGAGAATTCTTCGCTTAATGAATAAAAAAATCTCAGAAATCAAATTATTTCTATCAAATGTTTCATGTATATCGTTTTTTAGCCTTTGAGTTGGATTTATTTTCAATGAGTAACATTCAAAAAGTTTATTATCTTCGAGTACCTTGATAGGATAACTATCCTATACATCATAGAAAGGAAAGAGATGTTAATATTAACTACTCATCTCTATTCTTGTAAAGATAGTATTTGACACGTAATGTTAACATATCAGAACATTTCTTTAAAACTCAATAATATACACACCACCAAATTTATTCCATAAATTATGAACCAAATTTGTAAATAGGGTATTAGCGTCATATAAAATCGAAGATTCACATACCTAAATAGAAAACACATTCGCGCTAGCGCGTCAGAGAGCTCGTCCCGTTAAGAATCTACCACTTAAAAGTCAACAGTTGGATGCTAAAGAGAACATTCCACTATTCCCTGTCATTCGTCTTGTTTTTTGCGCGTAGTCTTTCTTTGGTAAATTCCAGTAGGTTTCCTCTCTTCGTAAAGGGTTATTTCGATGAATATACACCCTAACCTTGTTATGTCAGAAAAACTTTAGTCCGATTAGTCCTCACCCTTTTCTATAACTGTCACCGATTTATAATCTGGCACTTTCTCATGAATAACGGAGTTTTGACATATGAGTTAGCTGGTTTCTCTTCCATTAATGTTATCGTTTTTGGATGTTATATCAGTCATGTGAAAATCGGAAATGTATAATGAAATTTAGGTTCATATCTTTGAATAGAGGATAAATAATTTGATTCTCTTATATGTTATTTCAAGTTTATGGAAACCTAATACTCACTGATTATGTGAATAATGATAAATCAATGGCTCTCATATCAAGTTGTACTTTCGACAAACTTAAAAGGTATAAACTATTTAAGAACTTTCCAACGACATGAATTTCATGCAAGAAACTTCTATTGAGTATCAGTATATGGTAGCCAGCGAAAACTGATCCCATATAATAATAACATCGAATTGTAGATTATCTTGAGAAATTGTTGTTCCACAATTCGCGTCCTACTGATTCTTTAGCGATTCCCACAGTTGCAATAATTGTAAAAGTACTTAACCGATGATCAGGTCAAATTAGACTACCGACTCTTTCGATATTGTCTTCAGTTTTGATATGAAATTGCTACCCGAACAGAAATCGTTCATAACATTTTCTTGGCTATGATTAAACAGCTTTACGTGCTTAAAAACAAGTGCACGCAATAAATAAAATCTGCAATACATTTATTCCGATGAATTATCAATTAAATCGCACTTTTCACGATAAATCAATGATCTGTTGTTAGAAATTCTTCCAGTGAGACACAAAAAAACAATTTTTATGATAAAGGTGAAATCGGCTATAGTGATTTGTTCGCAATAACAACAGATACTGCCTTGGTTATAGAAACTGTCATAGTAACAGCTGGAGATTGACACTACTCCTTGACTTGCCCAACGAACTTCGGTGAAATAAGGGACACCAGAAAAATTTATGTCCAAATATTATAAAAGCTAATTGAACCGTCAATGATTTAGTCCTCTGATTCTCATTAAATCTACTATTTCAATTATAGGTTGCCTCACATTGTTCATTTTCAAATATTCGGATATCTATGATTTTTAATGAATTATACAGTGGAATCCAATAAAATTTTATCCTGTTTTAACTTCGAGTCGACTATGTATTCTGCTATGAAATGTTCAATTGCAGAATAAATATCATTTGCTGTTATAGTACATGTCAATGGAACGCATTTAAATAGGTCTTCAGTTATCGCCAAACTACTGTCAATATCTAATAAATAACATCAATTTGGGCTTTATCCTTGGTACTGTCGTCAACTGCCATTGAAAAATATGTAAATTTATTCATTTTCTCCTTTAGCTGAACAGTTTTTTAATAGCGAAATATTTCAAGTTATTGACTTTTGGAATGGAAATGTATCATCAGTAACTTTCAACCAACAGTTTTTAATAATTCCACCATCAGTAAGAGGTTTTTATGTCTTCGAGAATTTTAATGCTATGAAAAATATTTCAAAGCATCTTCGCTCTCAGTATTAGCTTTAGTGAACATAAATTATTGATCTTGAAGTTCAGATTCTAAAGACGAGAATGTATCCATTGAATTTTTTTCAGTTAACAATCGAATTTTGATTTATGACTCGAATCATAGTGTCTCTTTAAGTAAAACTACTTAGAAACAATCAGACTGACAAAATCTGCACTATCAACTTGCATGCATAATACTTCCAAAACCACTAGTGCTTTTTTATTGTGGTCACAAAAAAATTCTAGTTATCTTCATGGATTTCCATTTTGTTTTGAACAAATTTTATATTATGGTTTCCGTGTGAATTCTTATTTTCATTAATTTAGAAAATAGAACGAATAAAATAGAACAAATTCCTATTATGTTTAAAAAAGTATATTTCAGTTTATCATATGCTAGATCATATATTTTATTGAAATCTGTTCTTTTAACTCGTTCCGTCTTTAGCAAATTTCCATCTGTGGTCCCGCTTCCTAACTCATTCTATTTTTTTCCCGCAGTTCTACAGCTGTCAGGTTAGGTGCTCAACCAAGGATTCAGCCGATACACCACGTAACAAAGGAAAACCAACTGTCCCAATCATACAAAGAACTTAATGATGAACCTACTCTAAAATTCACTACAACTTATCCTTATCTAACCTATAAAAATTCAACGTCATTCATAATCTAACCAATTAAAAATCCCTATAGTAACCAAAATCAATTTTTCGATTGAAAATTTATACAAGTATTAACACTATCAAAAATAGCCATATATATATATATATATATATATATATATATATATATATATATATATATATATATATATATATATTGTTTCTGATTTATAACTGCTTTTATTCATTGTGCTCTTTTGGATAAGCAGTTAATTTATTATTGTTATTAACAATAATCATTAATTTGGATAATCGTGTACGGGAATAGTTTTTGTTTGCCTAATTCTCATTATAAATTCAATTCATAAGGTGTTTCCAGCTCTTTCACCTTCATTTCTCATTCATTTTTAACGTTGTTCGTTAAAAAAATGGTGGCGTCCAATTTAATATTAATTGCTCACACTATCTGAATACCATTTATTCAAATACTTCAACTGATGCCAAATATTACTTCCTGAGGAAAAGTCTTCTACAGGGGAACTAAGGTTTAAACTAAAATATTTCTTCGATTACTCCACTCAATTGACTCATGAGGAACGACCATTTTATAATATCATAAAAGTCACAATTTCATAGTATAAGAATTGTGGAACATTATCTCTTCCATTGGTTTTCATAACAATATCAATTTAAGTGTGACAAGCAGCAGATCTTACAAATATATACAATGAAAAAATAATAATCGCTATGATCCTTTCATAATAAGCGGTATAATATAAATTATTACTCTAATGATGAGTTATTCTCACAAAATATCTTTTCAAAGATTTTACAATCTCGGGGCAATTTTACCCTCTAATTGAAATGGCGCGGAAATTGTCTTATTGTTGGATCAAAGAGAAATATTGTTACACTCGAGTTTTCGACGGCTTATTCCAGATGAACAATTCGCTCACATATTTCACTAGAGTCTCATCATCCTTTGATCGTCTTTCTATACAAAGTACATATAAATACCCGTACAGACAATTTCTATTACAAGTATCTATTCAATACCTTTCTGAAGTTAATTGAAATTAGAGATATTTATAGCAATACATAATAAGTTTGGAAAGTTCTAATAGATTCTTTATCTGGACTTTGTTATTGAAATTCACTAGCTATAATGAAACAGTTATAACCGAATAAATAAAGCATATTAGAGATAACCTGGATTTTCTGAAAAGCACCTCTTCCTCGACTACAAAGTCGGTAAACAGTTTAATCACTGTTTGAGCAACTTTTTGACCTTTCTCTGTGAAAGGCTCTAGTAGGACGTTAACCGAATCTACAAATCGACTTGTAGATAGTTAATCTCAAAGCTACGCTTGCCACATACTTTATTATTCACAAAAAAAATATTTGAAAATAATTTGATGAATTTGATTATAGAAAAAATATTTCGATTTATGTAGAATACCTTATTTACGTTCATTATTTTCTCAGTATTATTCTATTCAGTTATCAGTTTTATGTATGAATTTTAAGGGGCCAACTTTTTGTGTAATGTTGTTGTTTATCTATACTTCTAAATGACTCGCTGATTCTAAAAATTGAATATTGTTCTACTACTACAACTATTCAGTTGGCAAAGAGACACCTCTTATCTCTTTTTGTGAATAAAAAATTCCGCTATTCGATTATTGGCATTATGTTACTGAAAGAAGTCTATCGTGAGACCTATGTCCCTGAGAACGAAATTGAATGTGAGAAACCTAACCTAACCATTCGTCAGCAGTTTCACCGACTATAATTTGAATTTAAACTTCATGTGATAATCATCGTTAAAATGTTGGTTCCTGAAAATTAATTTCTTAATTCACCTTGATACGGAAGCTAACACTTCTGAATTTTCTATATTAGTGGAAAATGAGTTTTCTTTTCATTACTAAAAAAAAATTACTCAAATATCTACAGAAATGTATAAATTTCTTCCCAGAGTTTTTATATTGTTCACTTCAAATGGTTTTGATAACATAAATACATCCGAACGCTCAGTCAAAGTTCCGGATACCATTTTAAGCTTCGTTTTTATCGTCGAATTCAATATCCCGTATAAATAAAAAGGTATCTAAAGATACGTAACGATGAGAACTGAATGATTTTCCGACAATATATTATTATGTAAATACGAAGAACCAGCTTCTCACGTTCATATGATATTCATGATAGAAAAATTTCGTCACAACATGTTACATTTGAATATAATATTATCCCGAATGCACAAAGCTTCCTTTGATCTTATAAACTGAATAATTTCATAAAGATACATAGAGTATGACTCATTTGCTTTGGAAAAATACATGTAAGGTATATATAAATTTTTTACTGCAATCAACCATTTTTTCAAATGTTGAATTAAAAATGATTCACTTCTGGAAAAAGATTCAAATGTTAATCGTGAAGAATTTACTCCAACTCAAAACAAAACCACTAAAGAATATATTCTCACATTGCAAGGGAGTAAAGAGAAAACGTTTGAAAGTAGACTAAACTGTAAATTCTAGCAAAACGTGTTTCATTCAAGTTTTATGACATACATATTTTCTTCAACATCAATAGATTGAATCTAGATGTCTAAGTTACTCGGTTGGATCATAAATTGAATATGATCCATATTTAATTACAAATAACGCTATCAAATTTTTTCCCATTAGTTCCAATGGTACACTTGAATAGCATTAATGTGCACTTTAATGTCCTCGACAGAAAACTCTTCTTCAAGATGTGGAATTTGGCCTCAGTTAAAGTATTGTTACGCATTTCCAATTACTGTTGCGAAATTGAAATTCAATGGTTAATATTTAAATGTAACGAATAATTCTTTATTGACCAAATAATCGAAGATACATTTTGATACCTGTTACTCTATCGTGTTCTGTTTGCGACTGTTTGCATTCACACACATGTGCGTAAGAAATCCTGTCTTAGCATCTACCCCCGCATAAATCCCCGAATGGATGCGAGAAAGAACATTCCACCACTCTCTGTCATTTCGACGTGCAAAGATTCCTGCCTCTTCCTTGAGTTCTATAGGAGATTCTGAGAAGTCCTATATTTTTTTCAAGAGTTAACCTGTTGGCTATACACTCTTGTCTTTCTGGTCCTTAATGATGAATGAATGAAAATTTTCTTTTTGTTTCCAGTATTTTTTTTTATATCTTTGAAAAAAGTTTAACTTAACTAATTCAACCTAATGATGTTGTACTCCGTTCTACTTTACCTGTTGGACAATCAGCGTTGCGTCTGCATGTTCTTCAGCATACTGAATAGCTCGTGCTTTCCTTGTGTTGCTGGACCTGGCAATTTCTTAGCAGCTAGTGCTACTTGAGTGGTGTTCGTGGCTGGTTCATTTGTTTCTGTCTTCTTTGGATTTTTCGGCTACCCCCTATCGTTAGCCGGGTACTTACCTTCGTAGTTTTGCGTTTTCGGCTCTGCTAAGGGTAGAGTCCTCCACCCAGTGTACTTCGGCATATCTCACGCAGTACATGTCCATATTGCACGTGTTTTATCCATGGTGGAAGCCTTGGCATCAGTAGCATTGTACAGGTCAATCGTGTTTATACTGGTCAACCACACTTATCTAGGTTTGGTATAGATATCTCAGTTTTTTGTAAGACTGCTCCTATGCGGGCTTCTTTTACTACACGTAGTAGTATTTTTCGGATATGTGTCGCGAAAAAAATTGATTGAAAGTAAGAATGGAAGAAATTGGTTCAAGACGTCTTACTGTCTAACGTTGGGACCATGACCGTGTAGAACTGCCGAAATCTTCTGTTTCGACTTGTGCTTGTGTATTGCATGGTTTTGTATGTTCGATCTTTTTCAATTCGATTGGAGTGTCTTTTGTTCTTGAATTTGCAATCTTCTTTCCAGATCCTTGATTTTCCCTTCAATCAATATCATTTTATTCTCTATATCTGATTGTATCTTCTCATTCATCGTTGTCATCTTCTTCATGGTATCCGATTGCAATGTCAACTTTCAATGATAGGATATCGGCAGGAATATCATCCTTCAGAGTTGAAATTTTCTTATCCATAATAATAATTATAATAATAATAATATATAATATATAATAATAATATCCGTAATATCATTGAAGCCTCGTATTTTAATTGATATGTTCCTGGATCAATACCTTACTTACCTGTACTACTTTATGT
Source organism: Diorhabda sublineata (assembly GCF_026230105.1). Classification (NCBI taxonomy): domain Eukaryota; kingdom Metazoa; phylum Arthropoda; class Insecta; order Coleoptera; family Chrysomelidae; genus Diorhabda; species Diorhabda sublineata. The sequence continues at coordinate 8,361,155 of NC_079474.1, read as the reverse complement.
CTTCTCTCTTCTAACCAGGCGTTTCCAACTCGCCATTATCCAGTTCACCTTTCAGTTCCGTCACTATCAGGTCACTTAGTATGTTGGCCATGTTTATGTCACTTATCATTTACAAACTGACAATACTGACACCAGTGTAATGTTTTTGATTCATATTTATACGATTAATAGACACTGTCTACTACATTCTTGATTTATTTGAAGAATATACAATACACTAACTTATAATAATTCACTTATCACTATCACTCAACTAACTTGATTGATTAATTTGCTAATTCGTTGTGTTCACTACGACTATTCAATATAAACTGAACTTAACTGCGCTAACAAATCCGCTTATTTATCCAAAGAAGTTCTTAAGAGTTCTAGAAAAATGAAGAAACAAAACAAATAAATAAATAGACCTTCCTAGAAATTATTCAAGAGAAACAATGTAAAGTCAAAGGCGCCGCGCACCTAGGCAGGATCGGCTCTAGGGCGGAGACATCTTCGTAACAATATCCATGTAGGCTTTCATAAGAATATTTTTAGTTATATCCTAAAGCTCGTACAGAAACCAGAATATTAAATAGCATTTAGATCAGAAGGTGAATATTTTATTTACTGACGTAATCTCGTGATAAAGAATTGTTATATAAACGGCTGGAATGAATTTGAAACTGTTTGATCATAGCCCTTGTAATTTAATAATCAAGTATATTTCCTAAGCGTTGATATGGGAAATTCGGAATCAATATCTAAATCCTGTGTGTTGTTTCAATTTCAAAGTTGTCGTCAGATTTTTGGAATTTAAAATATCTTTTGAGATTATCTAAACCTTGAATGCACTCCGCTATATTCAAGTTAGGATTTCACAGAAATTCAGGAAGCAATTGTTGAAAAAAAAAACATTCCAAATTTTAAGTTGAACAACAAAAATTCTATTGTTTGTAGATTCTTAATAAGTAATTTAAGACGAACTATGGTTATCGATTCTTTGTTGCGTTCTCTATTTTTCTACTGTACGTCAGAACATTCACAGTGCTGGAGCACAGTGGGATAACATATGCACGCCCTACTCTCTAAAGTATAAACCATACGTGAATCGTGTGCTGCAGTACAGGAGAATTTTATAAGCGTGCAAAGGCGTGAAAGCAGATGAAATCCTACCTACTTGGGGGTTAATTTTGTTATTATTTTGTTGTCTGGTTAACAAGTGAAAACTTCTATAATTCTTGTTACTGCTTGCTTTGGTTTTGCGATGGACGTAACGGTGTTGATAAAACAAAACCGCAACATATTATTTCAGAATTTCGTAATGTGGTTTATGCAATTACAGCAACTGAATCAGAAAATCGATGAAATGATTTAATTGGAAACAACTTTATAAAAGAAAATGGGAAACTGTTTTCATTCGAATGAAGTTTCGACAAAAGAATGGTTTATAGCTAATATATGTAACTCAATTACCTGTGGTCATAATACAAATAATTACACAAAAGCTTCAGATAAAATACTGAAAGACGTTATAGAGCAGAGATGTTTAATGTGTGTGCACTTATTGACTTTATGAAAAAGTGCGTGATAGTAGAAAATAATAGTTACAGCAGACCTCAAAAATGGAGCGAGTGTCCTAGAATTTTTCATGGGGTGAAACAAAAAAAGGGAAAATTTCCTGAAGAATATCATCATTTGATTTCTGTACGACAATCCAAAAGCCAAAAATTAATCGAAGTAATGTCTACACACACATTACCCTACGAAATGAAATTACGTGTTTGACTAGGAGGAATACAACAAAATCATTGTTTTTGGAAGCTTTTTGTTGTTTTCATGCAATCGGGAACAACAAAATTATAGCAGCCTATTATGGGCTTCTACATAGCTTCTTGATACCGATACAAAGCAAAAAAAGACATACCTCTTGTAACTCCAATTCAAGACGTGTTTTGGTGGAAATGACTTTACCACCAAAGAAGAACTTTAAGAAGTTTTAAGTAACTATCTAATCCCACTAACAGCACAAATCATTGCAAAATGTATGACAAGGCTAGTTTTTTGTTGTAACGAATGCATGAAGTGAAGACTTTTAAGAGTGAATATGACAGTAAAATCTTTCAAAGATGATTATCTATAATTTAACGAAAACATTCTGAATTAAATATTTATCAATTCGATTTCGAATCGTAACTGCAAAATGAATATTTCCAATTATACAAAATCGCTTTAGGAAACAAATTAACTGCTATATTTCAAGAGATGATAACGCAGCTGGATGAAAAGACTGTAATTACATAGGTTCAATTACGTATCTCAAAGAAAGATATCCGTTAAAATCAGCAGAGTAAAGTCTCTCTTTGAAGCTTTTAATGAGGTGAAAATTTTAATTGCAATACCTTTATCTCATTTTCATCAATACATTTTTATTCTGTAGATTAAAACATGAATTTATGCAATGACGAATTTAGAAATCAGTAAGCTTACATAGCTAATGAAACAATTTTTCTATTAGTATGATTAGTTAGTCAATTTTTTACTCAGTCATTCAAAGCAGAAAAAGAACGAGAAAAAATGTATAACATTGTATGAATCTCAATTCTCAAAGAGGGTTTATTTGTAGTATCCAATGTTTGCGAACGGAAATAATAATATTGAATTTAGGAAAACGGAAAACGATAATGGAAATGAAGAGAATTTTAAGACTTGTCTGCTCCTAATTATAAAAGATTATAATTTGTCAACCGCTTCTTGTCACAGACTTTTCATATTTCGTTAATTACTTATTGTATGCCGCAGTCCAAAAACTGTAATAAATTAATTTGTCGAATCTCAAATTTATTTCACAATTCGTTTTCTCTTGATAATCATAGAGAAAAACTAGAATATACATCTAGCAATACATATTTTCTTAACTTTTCTGAAATGTCTTTCATGATGTCCAGCTTTATATAAATTGTTTTTTTCTGAAGCCAGGAGCTCCCTTTAATTTCTCAATGCTTAGTTTTTTATATATGGATTTTCGTGAATAATTGATTTTCACGCATTCTGCATACATATTTAACACACTGTTCACACGCTCTTCACACCAACATTTAACAATTATACTGTATAACGCGCGTTTTGATAACAAAGTTATAATTTTCAAAGACTAAAAGTTAACCTATACCAATCTGTTTGACTTACCTATTTATACTAAATTATCACTCCAATCAAATTCCTTCCGAGAAAAACAGGATGAAATTCTTTATCAATTTCTCAACTAATTGATTTTAAATGCACAAAAATTGCTGATATTATTGAAATTAGTGTATTGGGATCTTCTCAACCATATTCATTCGAATATCAACAGAATGATGTGGCTGTATTTAGAAACACCTGCGCACTTTCACTTGACTGAAACATTTTCTGAATAGACCATCTCCAGATCTAGCTTCAATAGATTCTTTTTATGGGGATACTTGAGAAATATTGTGTGAAGTACTCAACCTAGAACTTGATGATATGAAAATTTGAATTGGGAATGTGCTTGATTGTATTATAAAAAATTATGCTTAGTTCAAGCATTTTTTGATTTATTAAACTGTTCCAAGTCAAATTCTGAGGAAAAGCAATGACATAATAAATACTACATATCTAAAAATGGCACTTCTCTCTCTCTCTCTCTCTCTCTCTCTTTCCAAAAACAAAACGCCTTCACTCACTGATAGGTGTAAAAATGAATCAATTACCACATTCACTGGAAAAACTACTTCAAGAAGACCCAAAGAAACTTATAAATTACCTGAAAGACTGCAAACTAAGTAGTAAAATCTAGATTTAACGATCGAATTTATTAAACCTTAATCACTCGCTAATAAACCTGCGTGGTTGATGCGTCAAAAAATGTTAAACAAATACTAAATAATAGGTTCTAAATTAAAATAATGTAGAAAAGTATGTTTACTATATATAAACGTGCGTCTTCTAATTGTATCGGTAATAAAGGATTATTGATAGTAGATCTTCGTCTTCCGTAGCGTTACTCTTGTACAATCTGTATTACCAGAAGTGCTAGGAATATTATCTTCATCTGCCCCATCTTCCCAAAAAATTGGTTTTTTATTAGTTTTGGGTTTTTATCTGTTAACAGTTCATTTTTTGTTTGAGCTAGTATTTTCAATTTTTCGAATTTTTTTTGACTCATATTTTTGTATAAATGTAGGCTACTTTTTCATTTTTATAGTCAGGAGTCTCTGTGCGTTTTTCGTTTCTATCATTAATAATTTTTTTCTTTTGTGGTTTTATGAGTCTCTGTTATATTTTCGAAAAGTCTTGGGGTTTCTTGTTTGTGAGCTTATACATAGTTTGAAATTACTATGTGATCGCTAAGTTCAAAATTATTTATCTTATTTAAGTGCCCTTTTACTACCTCGAATGGTATATAATTGGTGACACTTTGAATTGAGTTGTTATACCCGAGTATGGCCCGTTTTTTCAATTGATCTGATGTGAGACTTCGATTATGCTAATGATCTAAAAGTGCTATAGGAGTATTTTGAACAATACACATCACCCCTTCCTGGGAAGTATATTGAAGTGATACTGGTGGTGTCTATGATCACGTTTCAAAGATTTTTCACGACCCAACAAAGGAAAAATTTTATGTTGGCGATTGAATGATTATTTTGAAACCTATAAAACAAAATGGAAGGGAGGTTCCTGGTCCTAATATCAGTATTAAGGGCGTTACCTATCCTGGGAACTTCTGTTAAAAAATATGCCCATATTCTTCAAAAACGATCATGAATTACCTGAATATTAACAAACAAGTGCAAATCGTCCTAAAAATAGCCATGATCTTCCAATTAGAATTTTTCAAATGATATCAAAGGTAAATATAATTCCATCAACCGGCCACTTTTTTTCAAAATCAAACCATGATCTATCGATTGATATAGTTAAATCATCGCTTCTATATCTATGAAAGCCATATAAAAAGGTCAAAAGACTAAATTGAATAAGGGATTTCATGTATTAGATAATGAAGGAATTGCATCCAAATTTTCAAAGAGTTGTAAAATTATAGCATCTAGTGTATTTCATTATAACACTAATGATCCTGTAATAATGTACAATGAACCTTCGAACATTTATTTATTAAGTTCAAGTTGAGGTATCTCATGTCCATTTGCATTAAAATATTACTGGAGTCTCTGATATAAAAAAATGTCTAAATGTCAAGTGGCTTGGTCTAAATGCAGAATCGTGGATCGACGAAAATGCAAAAATATAAATTTGTGTATTTCTCTGTTAATAAAATTGATTTATAATCATAAAATTGTTTCCTTCCGTCGTACTCATATACAAGTGAATTATTTCCTATGGTGCTGTAAAAAAATACGGTTCGCTTCTCCGTTACAGAGGTTTGAGCCTTCCCCTATTTCTCTAAACTCATGAACTCTCATTCCTCATTAGTGTAACTTTAATACCTCATAAAATGTTTCCTGCACCTCATATATCCTTATCTATATAATGTCGTTATTCGATACCCATCTATATTATTAATAAAGTTATATTTCAACCTCCTTGTCACAGTCGCATGTTCGATAGCTAGCCGTATTTTATCAATAGAACAATATTTCCATTTGCTATAAAGTTTTGATAACACCTTATAAAACAAGTACGTATATGACTTTTTCACCCCGTATTTCGATAGTCCGATGTTGCCGTTATCGTCTTACAAAACACGTATGTATATCACTTTTTCACGCCGACTTTTTTCAAGACACTCCATATTCCGGTACTACGATGTTAATGCTATCGCCTGCGGTTAGACGTAGTGATAAGGATACTACGACGTAAACCGTAAACGACACTTCCGCTCCAGAACCAGCCTAGAATATCTACATACATGATAGTTATTATCTTGAATAATTAATATTCCAAGTATACCTATTGTCCAGAATTGACATAAAGTGCCTTGATGAAGCATTAATTATGAGAAAAATACACCATTTTTTATAAAATCTATAATTCTGGAAAGCTAGACATCTTTATGTACTACTCGAAAAATAAGAGTGCTATTTAATTAATTGAGAATGTAAAGGGTGTTCTGTAATTGATGTTGCCTAAGTAACCTTTCCAATATTGGAATAACCTATTATAAAATAAATGAACAAGAAATATCGCGATTTATGTTTCAAGGGTCCTAAACCTCTAGTTTAAATTCCACTTGTATAAATTGAATTAAACTCCAACGACAACTTTTAATTTTAGAAAAAAAAACGGCAATATGAAACCTTCAAAGTCGACCGTTTCTGATCACCCAATTTTCCTTTTACCATTAAATATATGTAAAATATAGAGCGACATCATGTATGGCCTTTTGTCAAATGTTTGCTTCTCTTCATGTAATGCCCTACTTTCGAGTAGATTACCAATTACTTTATCCCATGTCTCTATTTCTTTTTTGTTTTTGCGATATTTTTCATCCCACTTTTCACTATTCTTGAATTTTCGATTTATTGTAAATGGCACCACCGACTTACCTGTCTTTGTTCAATGGATTCCTTATGTGACATCATTTCTAGATCTTGTCGTATTTGGTAATTTGTTAACCTATATTTATTTGTTACACCTGTCACAGGCCTAAGACAATTCATTATGTATGCAACTCGCACTCCACTTGTTTGTCTATTAGTGACAGTCCATGTTTCATATCCGTAAATCAATATTGGTCTATGAATTGCTTTGTAAACATTCAGGTTCGTATTTCTGGAGAACTATTTTTCATTGATAGGAAAAATGTTTTTACTTAATATGTTTTTGAAGCATTTTTAAATCTGTTGTGTATTTCTTCGGGTAGCTTTCCAGTAGTCCCTATTCATTTTTCAAGGTTTTTGAATGTGCTCATCATTTTAATCCTTTATCCTTCTTTTTCTATGTTTAACGTTTTTTATATAAGTGTTATAACTGCAATTTATCCTCATATTAAATTGCTTTAGTGTATTTTTACATGTCAAAGTATTTCTGTAGATGTTTTCTGAAATGAAAACTATATCGTCAGCATATGCTCCTTCAGATATTTTCACTATCATATCTTATCCAACGCACACTTTCTCTGAGTTGGTTGAGCAGATATTTATTGTATAATCCAAAAATGTATTCGGAAGGCAAGGACTCAAACCACTAAGTTAACGTAAGCTTTTTAGGTTTATAATTGCATTTCGAGAGTTAGCATGTATTTCTCTTCTTCTAAAATTTTTTTATGATAATTCTCTTCAACCCAATTATATATTCCCTTTGAAATCTCAGTATTTCACAAAATTCCTTTTTTTTTTAAATTTTATATTATATTTCTCTAGTTCAATTATTTTCTCTTGTTTCATAACTTGTATCTGTGAAATCTTGTTTCCTTTTTAATACTCCTGTTATTTTTATAGCAAATTTTTATCCATAATTTATTATGCATATCTTTCAATTTGATTTCTATTTTCTCCATTTCAGTTATAAAAACTATGAGGGTGTCAACAGTTTCTAGGATTTGGATACAAGCCGGCAACAACTTAATTTATTTTGTCGTTATTCCATCAACTGTTATTTGCTAATCACTCAAAACCGTCTTGATATCTATTATTCACTTGTAATTACGATAATAAATACTGTTCACTTATTTTTTTGACTGTTTTATTTAAATAGGTACCTTATTTTCAGTCACTGTTCACACTTGCAACCAGATTGCTGATTACAAAATTTATTTTCAGCAATATCAAATAATCTCTATTTTTTCTCAATCGTCTTATCTTAAAAATATCTCAAATGAATCATAACTGTTATTCAATTGTTACTAATTGCTTAGAGGTTGTGATGTTGAGGGCTACAGCTAGTTTTCTGATGTTTTCTATAATATAAATAATATTTTCTTAATTTCTTCATTACTCCGATCCCGAAATTTTTCAGGTTATATTATTCGAATCATTTCAGTTCACTTTCATGGTTTTTCCATTTCCTAACTACGACATCCAGTATGTTTCTATTTATTAATATTTAATTAGAGCAATTGAACCTTCATAAAAATGAAAAAATATTGGAAATTTTTACATCTTCACTTATATTTCTATTATCTTCGTCATATACTACACAATCACAATCGATTGTTCTCAAATCATATAAAAACATACTTACCAAAATTATTTTTGGTAAATTTAAAGTTATAGTTTCTATTAAAAAATTACTTAATGTCATTTCTATGTTCTTTTCAACACAGAATTCCCATTTTATGAAACTTTGTCGTTATCAAACTTTATTCAGAATTTAACAGAACCATTTCATTCATCTTTGTACTCAATTATCATTATAGATAAAAACTTAATCTCCAGAGAATGAGAACCAGAAAGTTATATCCCATATAATTAAGTTCTATGAGCCAATTAAAATTTATATAATTAAGTAGACAGTGACTTTATGCTATAGTTTAATTTGGGTATGTTTAATGGTTGGGTACTACAATATATAACATAATTAACAACCAACTATGGAAACTCACTTTCTAGCGGACAATGTATGATACAACTGCTTAAAATGAAGTTAAAATAAAACATATAATAATATAATAATCATATAATATATAATAATATAAAACAATGAAAGATTTTGAAAATGTTCATATGTAGACAGTTGCGATTATTATTCATATTCCATGTGGTTGTTTCCGGGACAGACGAACAGACGGACAGACGGACAGACGGACAGACGGACAGACGGACAGACGGACAGACGGACAGACGGACAGACGGACAGACGGACAGACGGACAGACGGACAGACGGACAGACGGACAGACGGACAGACGGACAGACGGACAGACGGACAGACGGACAGACGGACAGACGGACAGACGGACAGACGGACAGACGGACAGACGGACAGACGGACAGACGGACAGACGGACAGACGGACAGACGGACAGACGGACAGACGGACAGACGGACAGACGGACAGACGGACAGACGGACAGACGGACAGACGGACAGACGGACAGACGGACAGACGGACAGACGGACAGACGGACAGACGGACAGACGGACAGACGGACAGACGGACAGACGGACAGACGGACAGACGGACAGACGGACAGACGGACAGACGGACAGACGGACAGACGGACAGACGGACAGACGGACAGACGGACAGACGGACAGACGGACAGACGGACAGACGGACAGACGGACAGACGGACAGACGGACAGACGGACAGACGGACAGACGGACAGACGGACAGACGGACAGACGGACAGACGGACAGACGGACAGACGGACAGACGGACAGACGGACAGACGGACAGACGGACAGACGGACAGACGGACAGACGGACAGACGGACAGACGGACAGACGGACAGACGGACAGACGGACAGACGGACAGACGGACAGACGGACAGACGGACAGACGGACAGACGGACAGACGGACAGACGGACAGACGGACAGACGGACAGACGGACAGACGGACAGACGGACAGACGGACAGACGGACAGACGGACAGACGGACAGACGGACAGACGGACAGACGGACAGACGGACAGACGGACAGACGGACAGACGGACAGACGGACAGACGGACAGACGGACAGACGGACAGACGGACAGACGGACATACGGACAGTCGCCTAAATAGAAGAGTAGAAGAGGAATTGAAATCAGCGTTACCCAATTGTTACAAAGCAGATAAATTCTTTCAAAACCATTTACAACGGGTTAAAAGATACAGACTTGATACATTTAGTAGCACAATTAAGTTGACAACATAGTTTGAGGGTTACTACTTGTTCACTTGTTTTTGCACTTGAAAATCAATATTTGTTGTTATATATAGAATTTTCTTGTACCAGTTTTGTGATAATATAAAAGTGGAAAATAACACAGTACTTTTACTTCTCTAACCACACGAGAAATATTAATATGATGAAATAGTTTTTCAATTTAGCACTGTAACTTTGCAATAAAAATTTATTCTATGCTAATCGCCTCTGGATCGGACATTTTGATAATAGTTATTCAGTAACCCAGTCAATATTGCAATATCTTCGTAGTTCGGCATCATCAGGATTTAATAGCCTCTCTGGAAAACAATCATGTGGTTTGTAAACCAGAAGATTGTCAATCATTCTACTGTAAATAACTCCGAAGTTCCGAAACTAGTGGAGATGGGATTAGTTCTATATACGAGTATTGCAATAAACAGTCGGCAGCAACCATCGATCAATCAATAGGGTATCTCGGGCATTCACTAGAAACGTCAGTTACTTGTCGATAGCTTTTCGTTCCAGTTTTAAAAATCTAGAAAAATAGGATCAAATATTTGTATACGCTCCATTTATGTAACCATTTGAGATATTTTAAGTCGACAGAAAATATTGGTTGGGTATTAAATGTGCGCTGTTGAAACCAAAATTCACTGGAAAGTAAAAGCTAGGCTCAACTAATACTCGACTGTAATTGTACAGTGCTGGATTCAATATTATAAAAATACAAATTATTATAAATTGAATAGATATCTTTTTCGTAGGTGCAATAAGTGTAAAAAAGTGTATGATAATTTTCTGTTATAAACACCGATAAATTTTATTCCATAAGATGTTATTTATTAGTTTTAAAGATACATCTCAGGCTGCTACTTTCTCCTTCAATATCCTAGAATGTGTGAAGTTTCATTTCATGGTTTCAGAATAATAAATTCTTCTCATAATAATCCAAATGGAATACTCTCTTTGAGGGTTAGTCATGAAGTCATCTGAGAAAATAAATTCAATCACATTATAACTCTCATTTCAAATAAACTATTACTTGTTGGTCTTGTGAAGAAGATAATCGATCTAAGTTTATTATGTTTGATTTATATTGATAGTAGAAGATAATGTGTTAAAACTTTGTCTTTCATAAATTGTACATTGAGTCACAAGACTTCCACCGGTCTTACTGTGATCTCAAAGGAGTAATTTTAGATTCAAAGTTCGACTGGATTACTGGAATACAAATTTGAATACTCTTAAAAAGTTCTAGATTTAGACAGATTTAGATGTATAGTTCGTTTGAAATTGATCACCAAAATTCATTAAGCATTGTCCAGCAAACTACCAGCGTTACAAACCAAACAAGTTTAATGAAGGGAATACTCTGGAAAATTGAAAATAGTAGTTAAGTTGAACAGCGCAGTGGAAAGAAAAGCTTTTGGGTAAGTTTACAAAAAATATTCAAGAAATTTTTTTAACGTTCAAGAATCAAACGAACTATGCTGGAACACAAGAAAAACTCATCTTGAAAATAGTCGATAGCTTAACAAACATCTGAAAAGAAGTTGATAGCTTGAAGGACAATCTACAAAGAGATCCAGTTACTACGGTACCAATTAGCATTAAATTAAAGCCACCAACCTTTAAAACTACAGCAACAAAAATAATAAATAAACGACAAAATTATAATTGTTTAGTGAATGCGTTGGAGTTGAGATTTAGTCACAATCACAAAAATGGAAGCAGTAGAACGATCCAAAATACGAGCGTCTAACGATGGAATTCGCGATTCGAAAACTAAGATGGCCGTATTAGCATCTCCAAAAGCAACATTAGCAGAGACAATTAGTTTTGCTCAGACAAATGAAGAGCAAGAACCCGGTGTAGGCCTAATCCGAGAGTGCAACGAGTTTGTGCAGTTAGAGATGGTGCAGAAAATGATTTCCTCACTAACACAAAAAAGAGAAGGGAAAGTACCCGTAAAGCAAAGTACGACTGGAAATCACTCATCGCTCCCAAATCTCCATTTATCGAAGTGAGCAGCAAAACAATGGTCTGACTATAGATGGAATAATAGATGGTAATTGTTACAGTGTGACAGAAGTGATCTATTGAGAAAGAGAGTGTGAGATTTCGTATAGCAATAGACATTAACGCAAAGGTAAAAGAGAAAACTAATGTTGAAAAAACCTTGAGTTTGACATCGTACATTTTTGCTGATCTTATAGAAGAAGTAATCCTGGGAATTGGGTAACTTCATGGTAAAACACGGGTTCACATTAGACAAAGGCATAATAAGGTACACAAATGTCGAACTTTCACTTAGCCTATGTTCACGCGAAAAGGAAGAGGACAATGTTTTCATGAGAGTACTATAGTGTTATTTTTTAATCCACATCGCAAGAACTGCAATCAAAGTGGTAAGGACCAAACCAGGTGATAACTAGTATAAATGATGTGGTGTATAGAATAAAGAAATATCCCGAGAAAAAAAAAAGATTTGAAGTTGTCTACTTGGAGCGACTAGCTTATTATGGTGACAAGAATACTGAACCTGAACTGAATACGGGAATAACAGATGTAAGGGGAGGTCAATGTTGCGAATATTCGCGTAGTTAACTACAAGCAAAAATAGAGTCGGTATTTCAGGAGTCTGTAGAAAGAGTTAGAGAAATAGCCAGTCAAATATAAGGTAATGCGATCAGAGCAACAGTAAATTGAAAACTAACAAGTGTCAATTGGGCATGAAAGTGTATCTTGTAAATAGTCGATTTAGTTTATTGAAGAATTCATTCAAATTCCCACTCACGAGTAGTGTAACAATTCAGTGATCCAGCCAATAAATATATTGGAAAATATAGTGAGCTCAATTTTTGCCTGAAGAGTAAGTGAAAAAAATACGTAGTCGATGAAGTATTTGAAAAAATATACATGATGAAGACTATTTGATCAAAAAAGCTGAAATAATATTTCATAACCTTTTAAACAGTTTGAGGTTTAAATTCCGGAAATATTCAGGTTGCATTGTTAATGAGGGCTTCTTGTACTTGTGGAGGCTGTGAATTGATAAATTTAAGAACTGGTAACGTAGAATACGAATTTTCCACTGTTTCGATAGTAGGTAAGAAGACTAGCATTTTATTTAATTTCATAACCGCATGTCTACTGTGACGATACGGGAAAGATAAATTCGTCTTGTTCGCAGAAATTACCTTTCCTAACCTTACCTTGCTAACCAGAAATGTACTTTTTATCAATAGTACGTAGAAATTTTCTCCACTATTTGCTTTTTTTGAACGAGTGACAATCCCAAGAGCTTATTTGTAGCTAATCTAAGTCGCGATTCAGATACCTAATTGGCTAATAAACCTGCCTATGATACTAGAATCAAACTAAAAAAGTTAGTGTAGAGGCTCATTGGAGGAGGACTATATCTTCAATTTTTTTCAAAGAAATAGAATCTTCTGGCATCAATAATTGTACTTGACCAGCGAAGACTTCGATTGTTTCAATATGAAACCGATGACAACACAATCTCTGACTTGCACTTATAATGTTAATTTTAGGCAATGAATTTTCTAATATGTATAAAAAACAGTCTCCTTCCTCAGTTACGACTCTAAAAGAGCAAATCAGATGTTCTCAGAAAAATCAAGCTTATTAACAATACCAATCCACTTATTTGATATTCAAATTAACTCAAGGAACTTCCACTTTCGAAAACGATGAAAATAAATGCTATAATGTATATTGAAATTAACCAACGTCTCTTCAAGATACAAAGAATCCGACACTGATAGAAACAACGAAGTTTATGATTTTTCTTAACGACAATTCTCGTCCTCGCACACAGCTGATGTTGTTTTTATCGAAATAATGGGATAGTGCATAATATTTGCCAGATTATATTGCTCCAGAGTTTTTTATTTTATTCCTAAAATTCAACAGAAATTCTTTTATTTGAACTTCTTATAGTATATTTTCTAGCACATGTGTAGCAGATCTCACCGCTATACATATTAGTAAGTGACTTGTCATCCTTGTTACTGTGCTCTTGCAGTACTGAATTTTGTGTTCTGTTGATACCTTTAGTGGATCTATTATAATATTTGTGTAAATCTGTAGTTTTTTATATGAGAAACCATTTTCATGTAGTAAATTGTTTCGTAACAAACTTTCATTTATATAAATTCATCCAATTATTTATATTATTTTTCAAGTAAAATCGAGAATACCAGTTTACGAGATCTATAAACATAGAAGAGTGAGGTTTCTACCATCTTCATAATCAGTCAACGTCAATAACTTACATGGGTGCAATATTTTTCTTCACATTTAACTCAACATTTTAGTATTCGGATCAGAATCTCTGTAAAGAATCACACTTGCCTCCGATTTTTCCCGTTTCAAGTTGGCACAATACGCCCTTCAGATGTCGGTTCATACTATTTCCGTAATACAATTTCTTGATACGGAGCTTTTCCAGACATAATCCACAGACAAATAAAGATAAGTTGAAATACAATAAGATAGAGAAACTTGGTTTCGTCTCAAGATGGTTAGTATTAAGGTGAATGGAAACTGTTTCTGCTTGACAACATTATTTCTATATTGTAATGAAACTTCGATTTTTCTGAGCATACAATGTTGCCTTCTTAAAAATAAGAATATGATTTATATTAACAATTTGAAACCTTGAACGTGGTATAGATTATTACGTACAGTGAGAAGAAAATATATGAAATTCAAAGGAACTTATTTGTTAGTGGAATCTTATGTTAACATGGCAAGGGCGCGTGATAAGATGATTTTTAACCATAGATATAAAAGAGAAGAACAAAAATTGAATAAGAAGGAATTATTTTATTTTTGTGTTTCGTTTTTTTATGAAGATCATTGTCATTAAATGGATCCAAGACAGAACTTTCCCTCTGCCTCAATAATGGAATATTCTAATTGAAAAATACCCAGTTATCGTTATAGTGACAAAAGATTGTGTGTAAAGATTGAGAAGAGTATTTAAGGGATATAATTATCAAAGTAACTGCAAAAATTCAGGCAATGAGATCTCTGCTGCAAACTCCTCAATGAAAAACTGCGTTTTCATCACCAATAGCTTGGTGAAATACCCTCACTTGGCACTTACTGACTTATCGATGATCCATTTACTGACACAGGTTTGGTGTTATCATATCTGTTTACATTACAGCGGAATCCACCATTGCAATAAATTAGATATTTGCTCAGTGATTGTTTATGTATATCATTGTCATTATTGTTGCTGAATGAATAAGGAAATTGAGAAAAAATCCTTTTCTATTGGCGATGAGATGTAACTTTCTAAGAATTGAGAGGAATATTGATTTTACCGTAACATCTGAAGGTTGTAACAATGAAAGACGCGAATCTCAAAATTTGTAGCCATATCACTGAGAGTATTATTCCAACCTTGAAGTAGTTGTGCTCTGTTTTTTACCAATTATGCGTAATAATCAATTTCCAAGTGTATTGGGTGATCAATAAACATATTTCTGGTAGACATATTTAATATGAAATACGTACAAACAAAAAAAATACAATAAAACAAATTTAACACAGAAGACAGGAAAAGAAAAATTAAAAACCAAAGTGTGTCAAAAATTAGCTGTTTTCATAATCAAATTCATTTGCATCCGCCTTTTCTCTAGAGTTTTCACATAAAAAACAAGTGTGATTCAAACTAGATATTTATTACAATTTCTACAGTAGAACTTAGTTTTTTAACTGATCTAATATATTCTTACTATACTTTATCCTTCATGTTTATCAAGAGCATGTTGTTGACGCTTTTTCAAGTCATAGAAAATATATAAACGAAAATGTTCGCAATTGAATTTTTTTTTACCAAAATGAATGTTTCAGTATCTGTAAACAACTCAAATACAACTCGTATGACAACAAGTTGGAAGTACGTTGACTATTTGGAATGTCAAACTTTATGATGGGAGTGTAAGATTTGACATATTTACATCAGCATTGCCATATCTCAAGACTTGAGTAGTAACCATCGGTTTTCATTGATAAAACTATTGTATCAATATAACTAACTATAAAGTCGAAATAAAAAACGAAAAATTCTTTTGAATTTCATTTATTGTTATGATACTAATTTTTGTATATGTTGATTAGTCTCTCTGCTTCTCTAAATCCAGATTCAACTGCACCGTGAGCACTAGAGTGGTGTAGAGGACTCGTTGCTTCTCCAGCAAATAATATAATCGGACAACCTTCTGCGTTTTTGATGGGAGCCATCAAATTTTTCACATCTTCACCGGTTGAATTTATAGAACTAAATGAATATGTGCCTCTAAAATGTGGATTATGATACCAGTTTGACCTTAAACATAAAAGACAGATAATCGTTTTGAAAATTATTTGTACGGACAGTTTTATGAAAATTAATATGATATAAATGGCACAATGCATATACCACTCCATGCATAGATTTCTTATTTATAATGCTACGAATTTAAGTTTATCGATATTGTTTCAAAATTTCTATTCCTCCTCTTTTATTATCAATATCTTTATCCTGAATCCTGTCTCTGGCTAATGGTTTACGCTCTTGAATTATTATTTTCCATACCATGATTTTTTTTGACCTATCCACTATCATGTAATTCTCAATCCCCCACACATATTTTTCAATTTCCACCTATCCCTATGAAAGCTGTTTTTTTGTTTGGAATACAAAACGACGAGGAATTACTATAGGTGCCTATGGAGATAAAAAGGGCTTCTTATACTATACCTAGTTTTAGCAACCTAAAGTTATTCGGATCTAAAAATTCATTTATTTTTAAACCGTTTATGGAATGAAAGTGAAACTGAAACACTTGTCAATAGAATGTACCAGAATAACAACGTAGAGGCCAGACTTTGGGAAAGTGATGCAAAGAGTTTGAAACATGTTCATTTCATATAAAGTTCGGTGTCCAAATGGTTCGTTACTTCCATTTCTTGGAAATGACTGTGAATTGTAAAGTTCATTGCGATTTATATTTCAGTCCGACTAAGAATAGATTCGAATCGTGATGTTTGGATAATGAGAATAATCTAAAGCAAAAGAAATTGACGACAAAATTTTCCTGAATGATTATAGTTCAGTGATGTGGATATAATCTGTGTAATTCCATATATTTTTGAGTTTGTTCAGCAATTATCTATTAGGAATCCAATTTGTTGTTAAATCTATCTGTAGATACTTCCTATATGATTCATATACAGCCAACGGGAAAAATTCATTAAACTAATAACAGCTTGAAATTTTGTAATTTTCTGACAAATTGTGATTTATGCAAAAAATGCATGAAATGGTACTTTTTCCACGAATGGGAAAGTTGCCCGTGAGTGGAGAGAGAAACTTTATGCGCAGTTGCATATATTATTTTTTCTACAACCCTATACAATAAATCAAATTCAAATAGAAATTCTTAATTAAGCTCTATGGTAAATCATAATTAATAACCAACGCGTAATGATTGAATTGAAAGTTAATTATTAAAAACGATAATGAGAAACACTAACAACTAAATTATATATTTCTGTTTCACTTCGCAATGTGAAAACGCAATTATTGGGTTGATTACGACAATTTTGGATCCAGTCACGCTGTGTCGTTTTATCACCAGATAAAGCTTCTAACAGTCAAATTGGTTCCTTGATTCGCATATGATGTGGAAGGTTGGTTTAAGGAAGTGCGATTATTAGTTACTTATAATTTGTTAGGCACAATTTATAACTCTTAAATTCACAGTCATTTCTAGACATTATATCTTATTCAAAATCCACAAGAACAGAATTTTTTGGCCTACGAACCGATTGGACTCCAAACTTTCTATGAAAGTGGAATATGTTACAAACTCTTTCCATCACGTTCATGGAACAACCTTGGTTTTTAATGATGATATACATTTAAGTAAATGTTTCAAATGAATACCATTTCTGAAAGGAAAATTGGTTGGGTAGAAACTTAAAGAATCTAACATATTCTTAAGAGAGCAAATAAACGTAAACGTTTTTATTGCATAATCGAGATGGTGAATATTCAAGGTTCAAGGTAACATATTCAATTAGTTTTTTGTGAGCTGGCGGTTGTCGAGAAAAAGAGTTATATAGAATTAAATTCAATGACACAAAAATTAGGGGGAGTTTCTATTCATCACGATTCAATATTCAAGGGCACATACAAGTCGGCGTTTTGAGGTTATTAGAAAAACCAGTTCAAACATGGATTTTGTACGTTTATATGGAAAATATACTTATTTTTGATAGAAAAACGCAATCAGCAACCACTCATTTCTATCATATAGAAATGGAAAATGTTCAACACAAGTTTACCGCATTCAGAAAAATATATATGTCATACATTTCGACGTACTTCTATTAGATTCAGGTGGAAATATTTTATAATAAAACAACATGGGGGATAGAAATCCCCTGCTGTTGCCAAAGGATATGTAAGCAATTCACTCAACACAAAAATTATGATTTACAGCAGTTCCTTAAACCAACCTACTACATTATATGAAAATCAAGAGACCAATGTGATTTTTACAAATATTCACCTTTTAAAGAAGCTTTAGCTGATAATAAAACAGACACAAGCATGACTGGATCGAAAATTTACAAAAATCAATCCAGCCATTGCCTATTAAAAATTCATAGTGGTTAGTTTAACGTTCAATTCAATCATTACGCGTTCGTTATTGATTGTAATTTGCAACGGACAATAAATTATTAGAAGTGTCAGTGTAAGGTTTGACGTCAAAAAAGTGAGCCGCAATAAATTGAACGATAAAAGATGATCACCGAAATTGTGAAAATCGAAATATTGGAGTATCGAGCCATCATCAAGTACCTATATTTCAAAGGGTTGTGATGCAGTTCATGACATGATTTTACCAGACCGTCGAGTTGGTCTAAAACGAATATCTGAAGCACTGAATATTTTATACAAACGCGTTCGTTTTATAGTTCACGTCGATTTGAACATGAGAAAAATTTCTGCAAAATAGATTCCCAAATGTTTGAATGTTAACCAAAAGCGTTCAAGGGTAGAAGCATCGCTTTCGATCTGTGATCGATTTGAAAACGATGTAGACTTCTTAAACCGAGTTGTTACTATGGATGAGACTTGGGTACATTTCTACGATCCTGTAACAAAGCAACAATCGATGGAATGGCGATACTCTGGTCTCAAGACCTAAGAAGTTTCGAGTTCAAAAAACTGCTGGAAAAGTTCTTGCTTCAGTTTTTTGTTTTTGTTGGACAACTATCATCTCAACTAAAAAAAGCTTAAAAGGTCATAAGTGCTCTTACAAATGATATTCATTATAAGTGATATTTATGGAATTAATTCTGTTTTATGGAAAATTGAAAAGCATATCAAACAATAAAATTTTTCGCAAGTAGGGGAGAGTAAGTGAGTTCTAATTGTGGCTAATCATGACTATTCTTTAGACTTTCATAGCAAGCAGACCATTTCGTTTTCTTCTTATCTTTTCTCAAAACATGATTGACGCTTATTTGATAAGGATTGAGAAGTCTTGTCAAACTTTTATCTAAAAGCTACAACTAACTCTTTGAATTTAGTGCCTGACTTTTTTGCATTGTTGCCGTAGGATGGAAACAATTTTTTAAGTTTTTGAGCAAAGGATACGCTACGGTAAAAATTATCTGTCGAAATAGTCTGCCATATGTCAAGTAAATACTCTCACAACTCAAGAACAGTGATAGTGACACCGGAAATATTTATATTATCAGTTTCTTAACGATACCGATACATGTGGCCAAAAACGTTAATTCATGAAAATGGGCCTCCTGTATCCTTGAATACCAAAACTTTTCCATGGAAAAAAAAATGAATGTGAGTGAGTGAAGCGAGTGAAAGACATTTATATGCTCAGTTTTTAGAAAATAATCAGAAGAGGGTAAATTTTCGAGTCGTCCGGGATGCCCAAACTACGAAGTCTAAAATATTGGGAGGAACAGAAGTCGAAAAGAATCCTGTTAATTATGTATTGGGAAAGTGAAAGCTATTTTGTGAGTTACTACGACACTGGAGAGTTCATGATTCACTACTGATGATAATTTCAAATACAATACTAATTAATTTATAATGTTCACTTTAGCTGACATGTTAACAATTACCAATAGACTAAAAATAATAAATATGTTATTAACACATAGATAACGTTAATTACCCAGATAAGAGAAAATGCAATAGTTGCTACCAGACTAAGAATTCTAGAATTTTTATAGAGCACATTTGGAAGAAATAGTCAGAATTATTTAAGCCCGGCAATGTTGCTTTGATAAATAGATCCCGTTAGTAATTGTGATCAAAAATGAATATTTCAATAAAAAAAATATTTCCTGAGATTTAAATGACTATCTGGATGATAAGGAATGAAACCCTTAATACTAATGCCGAGCAACTTTGATATACAATTTCTATTTTTTTACAATTTTTCTCTACTGGCCCCGAACATTTTCTACTTCTCCTATTTCCAAGAAATTCGGTTTGTATCGAGAGTGACCCCTGATTTCTTTTTTTGGATCCCCTGTCCACGTTTTATCGAATTTTCTATAACGTCTGTGAAAAATTCAATTTTATTTTTTTTACTCCTTTTTAAATTAAGCAAGAATTTGGAACTTGCTCTTATAACGAACGACCTTTGATATTACCATAGGTTTTTCTACAAATTGATAGACACTGTCTGTCCTGGATCAGAACATATTCATTGAAAAACATCGATTGTATGAAATCATTAGAGTAGATTCTAATGTAATTATTATTTGACTAATGTAAGAAAGTAACGTCTTTGAATTCAATAGTATCTTTAAAAGGTCATTAATATGAAAAAGGTCTGTAAAGAAACTGTTGTAGAAAGCCTTCAAGGCAACTGCTTTTAGAAATAGCTACCCTTCATTTCTTGGATAGAACGGAATATTTGTGTTGAAAATGATCAACGTTAGTGAAACACATATAATCTTAGATAGTTGATTCGAATACCAAGGAATTGGACTTTTTCAAGGTTTTATCATCATGTTTTGACAAGTGATCACTTTTACAAGGCAACTCATGAGACAAAATCTCTGTAAAGTTGTCTTCAGAGTGATTTAGTACTTGAGAGCTATTTCGATTCTCGGAGCGCCTAGTCTAATGAATTTAATAAAAAGTATCTTTACTTCGATTTTTTGATAGATATCCGCCATAATAGTCGATGTCTTTTGGTCACATGGTCTTTTCACAGACAAATTCATTTTGCTAAAGAGAAATTTGTAGAAAAGCAAGGAGATCATAATACTATTCAACTAATTTCTAATTAACCCGACACAATTGATCGGAGAATTTGTTTTTAACGCATTTCTCCTATCAAATTCATTTGAACTTCCTATAGAACAAAACATAAATTTGTTAAATCACGATAATGATATATTTTGTGGAGATTTCAATCAAAATTTCTCGACAACCACTAAATTCGAAAACTATTTCAAAGCAACATATAAAATCGATTTAGTACATTCAAGAGAAGCTAGAACAAAGGCAAACACAACAATCGATGGAGTCTTTGCAAAATTAAGTGCTAACAAACAAAATTTTTATTTCTGAATCATATTGTTTAATCCTATTAACCAATTATTATGAGAATTGAACAAATGATGAGCTCAAATTTATTGACGAATCTTTTATTAAGATTTTTGTTAACGACTTTTTAACATGTTTCCTAGGGCAACTTACCTATCCATGTCTCTCTACTACAAAACTGTCCTTAAATCTACTTTTAAAGGAGTTTCAACAATAAATCACAATCAACTACTTCAGAATACTGTGAAATTGATAATTCTTATTATAGCATAACAATTGATTAAGTGAACAAACTAGCTACAATACTATATTATTTTCATGCTTTTCCGGCATATTATGTTAGATCCCTGCAGATTGGGAACACTAAATACATACCGTATCATCGTTTGCGGTTCCATAATTTTATACAAATGTCCCAAAAACTTTTTTAAAGTAAACTTTATCCCATTAGTTACAATTTCAACATCCAATTTCTCAATAATAGGGACCATATCTCCTGTGAATACCACTAGTAGTATCCTTGAGTTAGGTATAACTATGACATTGTAAATTTCGGTAATCCAAGATTGACCATACTGCAACATAAGTATTATTGTAGCATAATTATATAACGTATTGAACATTAATTCAACTTATTATCAAAATATTAAAATTAAAATAATTGGGTTGTACAGGATTATACCTTTATCCATTATAAGTATCGTTCACTAAATACAATTGTACTCCCAAGTATATCCAAAGAGCGGTAACTACGGGGGCTGTTTCCGATCTAACAAAAAACGAGACATTTCAATTTTTAAACATAGTTTTTCCAATGAATTGGTAGCTGCCTTGAGGAAAAAGATTTCCTCAAAATAAACATTTACGTATGCCATGAGGTCCTCCTCTGATGAAAATCTGTTTCCTGTAAGTGAAACTTTTAGGTTAGGAAAGGAGAAAAAACCGTCTATTTCTGTTTTGAAGCAGCGGTTGATCCACAGTCATTATTCATCGCAAAAAACATATTGTTTATAACGTGATGCTTCATCTTCATCCCCAAGTCGAAGCGAGTTGATCAGCATATTGCTGTTGATTTAACGGACGTCGAAAGTTATAGAAAATCATCGCATAAAAATGTTCGCGATCTAATTCCGTTTTGAGACTATATGAATGTTTCAAGTATTTGTAATTAATTAGATTAGAGAATTAGATTTAGTGGTGTTAAAGAAACAGCCATAAAGAGAGCTGAGTATTTACATCTCAGTAGTGGTTATGTTAGTGCCTTCAGCGATCCGATTATACCAATAGGAAGTAAATTCACACTCGAGGAGCTAAGTATTCAAACTCAAGTAGAAGTGGTCAAACTGCCATTGGAGGAGCTATGTATACTCGTACACATGTCAGTGTTGGTCATGTTTGGGCCTTCAGCCTCCGAGTGAAAAAATATTTCAAAAAGTTGTTGCCGGAATTCATAAACGCACATGCAAATGCGGTTGATTTGCTAATGCAAGGTTTAAGAAATTTTGACAGAGCTTATTTTTTGCATCCTGCTTAACTCCGCTTGATACACGTACTCACGCACGCACCCACAAGAAACCCCAGCAGCAAATACTCATGCTACCTATTCAGGAGAGCAGGTAAAATCTATTTAAATGGCTTCAGCGTATTCTTCATCACCATAATGACCACCTGTCCTGTTTTCTTGACTAACACTGCCCGGAGAAAGTGGAGCATACTACGATGAAGAAAGAGTCAACCCGATACCAGAGCTCTGGCGTCAAATCGATTCGTATCGACGAACCACCGTAACAATGTTACTAAATTTCATATATATAGTTTTGTACAGCCAAGTACAAAGTCTCATTCAGATAGTTTTCGCGATTTTAACTGTGAGTATTGAATGGAATAATAAGATAGTCAGTAAGAGCGATTTGAAAATTGAGTTCATACAGTATCAAGCTCAAGTGAAGAAAGGAAAGTTTCACGTTTCACCAACACATTGAACTTGTTCAGTACTAGTTCGAGACGTTAAAAGTGTTGTTCGAGCAGCAATTGTTGGGTACGAATTCGTACTACACTATAGTCAACTCATGCGTAGTGCACCACTGTTCGAAATATGATTAAAATATTCTGTTAGTACCACCAAAAATTATTCCATAGCTGAAATAATCAGACGTATTAAGAGAAAGATGAATTTTATTTACTTTTTCTGACAAGAACAAGCCTCTTAAAATCATTAGATGGCTTAGAAGTTACTTTAAAAACGATGAATCACCCATGTGATAAAGTTTCGAATAGAAATGTTCACGTAAAGTTTAGCTTTGAAAAGCAAGTAATTTTTGAATTTCACTGAACAATAACAAGAATTTGAAATTCTTACTATATTGGTAATTTGAAAATGGTTTTTCTGGCGTTGTTTTGGCCACTTCAGTGCAAAATTTGTTCACAGCAAGTCTATAACTGATAGGTCTCATCTCCAATTATAATGTGATTACCTTGTAAAATGACATATTTCATAGTTAATGAGATATATGGTACCATATATGATATCAAATTAAATATCGAAACGTTGGCATTTTGACAAACTCTAAGACAGTTTTCTGCCCGCAACACCATTCGCAATTACATACTAGGAAGGACAATTGTATCAATAATGACATCGTTGATAAACTTTTTATATGGCTCAGGTTCTTCATTCAGTTGCAGCCTAAAACTTGTTCAATGAAGACATTCTATATAAATAGCACCAAAATAGTGAATATTTCGAATAATTAAATCTCATTCCAACACGCTCCCGAAATTTTGGAACTGAGTTTCCGTATTAACATATTATCAACATATGTTAAACTCCATTTGTATATGTTCCATGCTTATTTAGTTGATCTCACCTTATTTTCAGGACCTTCGGGAAATTCAGTACTGGATGATATCCTATCCTTCTCTGTCCAAATAAAATTGAACCCAGATGAGTTCCCCCACCATTCATGTTCATATTTCAAAAATACTTTTATCACAGCTCCAATTCCGATTCTTTCAATCGCTAACTGTTTATAAATTGGTAATTTAGGAGAGAAAAGTTTCTTGTGGTTTTCCTTCAAAACTCCTATTGAAGTTGTGAAAACTACATGATTTGCCTTATAGTGAGAGTTATCTGAGCAATTGATTACAATGTGATCGTCATTAACAGTTATTTTAGTCACTTCTTTATCAACAAGTAATTTCTCAAAAAAAGGAAGTTGTCTGCTTGGGTTTGGATACTTTCTGATAAGAACGTCCAAAAATTTGCCGTATCCGTGATTTTTCCAACCATAATTTTGATATCCTGGACATGTTTCGTGATCTGAAGTATAAGCGTTGTCATACCAAGAGAATGATCCTTTTGCAAATAAGAAGAAATGGCGTAGAAAAACTTCAGCCCAAATGAATATGTCCATGTCTCCATCTCCAGCTTTAAACTTCTTGATTATACTTTCACGATACCTGAAATGATTTGTGATTATTCAACTAAAAAATTATTAATGGATGTGAATTTTTTGGGTTGCGTTCAACTAGAATGTCTACAGGGTGATTCGTAAATAATAGACAAAGTTGTAATTCATCAGAAAATATCTAGCATTAACTAACGACTTAAAAATTGAGCTCGGGCTTGTTTTAATAAAGGCAAATAAGAATATAGGAAGACTTTAGATGTCACCACATGAGTAGTATCGATTCGATAGGAATTTTTTTTCTCGCTTCATGAAATTCTGAGAAAGAAAAATTCTGCTAATGACTATTATTGACCATTGAATAAAAATATATTGTATGGAATGCTTCCTAACATTGGAAAAATTTATTTTGTTCGATGAGAAAATGTATCTCATCCTTTTTCCACTTCCTATATTGTGAACAATGCATTTCGACACGTCGTTAGTAACAAGTACGAAAAAAGAGATTGTTCTTAACGAAATTGGTAGAGGAAAGTACCCTAAACCGGAGCCCTCATCCTAAAGTGGACCCCTATTCTTCTGATACTGCATTCTCCTAAACTTTGTCCTATTCAACTGTAAAAAGTAGTTTAGGCATCCACCATTATGTAGTGGAGCGCACACATCGCCCACTTCACATGTCCACCATCAGTTCACCATTACATGTGTTGATAGTGGAAAAAGTTTTTGAGCAGTGAACTTGATTCAAAATTAATCGAGTTAACAAACTGATGGCTTTAGTCGCTTAAACCGGACACCCTCTTGTTGCCTAAATAGGACCCCTTGTTTTTTCATGTACAAAATATCCTGAATCTGTACTCAC
This sequence comes from Diorhabda sublineata, assembly GCF_026230105.1. Classification (NCBI taxonomy): domain Eukaryota; kingdom Metazoa; phylum Arthropoda; class Insecta; order Coleoptera; family Chrysomelidae; genus Diorhabda; species Diorhabda sublineata. The sequence goes on along the minus strand of NC_079474.1, from coordinate 8,335,503 downwards.
GCTTATTCTTTTGGAATTTCATTTCAGATTTCAAAAGAATAATGGAAAAAATTGATCAAAGAAAGTGGATTTCTTCTAAAATGACGAAAGCAATTGAAGCAGTTCGGAAAAAGAAGATGGGGTGGAAGAAGGCCAGTAAAAATTTTAATGTCCCGAAAACAACGCTCATGAGGTTGTCCAACATGAAGTACGATACATCTGAAAAGGCAGCAAAAACAAAATGAGGCAGATCTACAGTTTTGGGTAATGATCTTGAACAAGAACTGGTTCGTTATTGTATATATTTTATATTGTATTTGTAGAATTATAATTATATTTGAAACTAGAATTAGTACTCTTTAATTTAATACCATTTTTAAATTTTTTTGTTGTTATTTTGACAAGGGGTCAGGTTTTGACAACCATTTCACAAACAACCTAAAAATGATTTATAAAAATTTAATAACATTGAATCATAATACAATTCTTAGAATTATGACTATTATTCCCAAAACTCATACAAACGTTCCTTCTCCTTCCTATTTGCAGTAGTAGGCTATGTTTGGCACCAATTACAAATTCTCTTAATTTTGGATGATAAGCTTGACATTATTGATACAATGGATAAAGCTGACCATAATTTTATACAAAAATTATGAACCTAAGTAAGTAAGAATTCAATTTCGCAGAAAAAGGGAAAAATCTCGATCAGTAAACATTGCTTACATCTAAAGGATAGATCTCGGCCGCTTCCATGTCCTTAAGTTTTCGTGATTGTAATTAACTTATCCCGGGATTTACGGAATTGCAAAAAATAAAATTGAAATCTTTATAAAACTATTGCATACAACAAAACGCATTTTCGTTGTATGCATTGGCAGCCATCTAAGTTTTACGATGTCAATTTTCAAAGAAAGTTATTTTGAACCGCAATTGACAATAAAACAGGTAATATAAACTTCGTCCAACTATTTTGATAACCGCAGGAGAATTCACAAAAAGATCACACACATTTATTCTTCTTTAAAAATAGGAAAAGCAACAACAACATCCAAAAGTACTGTTACCACTACTAAAAAGAAAGATAGATTCAGTGGTGGACTATTTCAATAACAATGATAGTATTGATGATGTTATGGTGCGAATGACTTAAGTGGATGGGTTTCCATTTAGCATTTTTCATTCAATAGACTTTTTCAAATTTCGATCTTGTTCGGATTGATGAATCTTTTAAAGCAGAGATCTCTATTATTAGTATCTTATGAGAGTGCCTACTTAAGTTCCATATCTCAATGAATACTCCAAATGGTGGTATTGATGATTCAGATGATGATGTAGATCTAGAGCTGGGATTAGTTATTGAAAAGGCAATTTTTTGGGTTCGATAAGAAAGAACTTGAACAGAGAATCCTTGAAAATGAAACCTTTCTGCAAAAGTGTATGAAACTGAAACCTAATAATGAGCTTGGTTCTCGTTTGATTGCAAGAATAGATGTGACAGTCTTTTCACTATACTCAAACGCTTTATGCAAAAAGCGCGCGTAGACCTGGATCATCCCGTACATTTTTTATGTATCTGATTTTGAACTCCATGAGTTGGTCTTGGTACATTTGGCTTCCAGGTCAATGACATACTTGTAAGACTGCATTAAAGATCGTCGCCGAAAAGAAGTGGGGGGCTACTGACAAAATTCTCATATTGTGACTATTAAGAGTAATAATTGGAATTATTTTCAAGTCCAAATGAAAGGCTCATAAAAAAGTTGATTACTATGTTAACTGAAAGATTGGGGAACAACTGCGAAATTCAGAAAGATTATCACTAGACAATCTGTTTGATCAACTTTCACAAGGGGTTATAATTTGGAGCAAACTTATATTTTAAAACTATACTTCCATTGAGCCAGAGCCCACTTTTTCAGCGTTTCATATTTGTACAATAAACTGGAAACTTGGAAATGGAACCTTAAATGAATTATGTTTTTGTAATTGGAAAAAGTGATCAAGCTTCTTTCAGCTACTCAAATTCACGTCAAGACACATGTTAATCTGCATTGTAGAGAGTAGGAAGAATATTCTAATTTCATTATATTATCTATTAGAAAAGTTTTTCTCATTGAGAAATCAAAGCTGTTAGAATTGGGGTTGAAGCTGAAGGATTTAAAGTTCAACATTTGGTAATCGTACGAAGTCTCCCTGTTATTCTACAAACATTTACTTAATTATTTAACCAAAGTTAAGAGGGATTTTTGTCTAAAATAATGATGTTTACTCCAAGTTCATATTCCCGGGGTTATTCCATGATCTCGAGACTCTTTTACCCAGACTGGAAGAAATTGGCGAAATTGAATCTTCTATCAACATCCCTTATAATATACAACACCATTAGAATCAAGTTTAGATTCCATTACATACTAACTTAATGACTACGGCTTAAATGATGGGAATGAGTTCATGAATTTATTAGATTGTCATCGGTCTTAACCTAATCCAACCTTAACTAACCTAACCTACCACATACTTATCAAACTTGACCTAACAATGCATTAGTCAAATACGACGTTTCCAATTGCTCTTGAAGCGTATTCATTTTTTTTGTTATATACATACAATTAAAACTCATGAAGCGTGTTGAAAAAACGAGAATTTTATGAAAAATTTCCGATGTAACGAAAAAATAATTTTCAGTCTCTCCTCTTCTTTTAAGCCGCTAGGGGCTAGATCTGTTGAATATTTGAATTCTAGCCAATGTTATAACCAAAGAGTAAGAGAGTGTGTTGTCCCAATACACTTTATATTTCTTTAAATGCCATCACTTTTTCTAATTTTCTCACTAACATTATTAAGCACTAATAGGTTTTTTTGATATATCGATAGTTCCTCAATCTGAGGTGCTAGTACCATGTAGTGAACATTTCCTTTAACATGGCTGGTTGTCGCAGTTTGTGGCCGTCCCGAATGCTCGTTGTCAATCAAGCTGTCACGGCCACAGCTAAATTCAGGTACCCACAATTTTACGGTCGTAAATGATAATGCGGAGTCTTGTTATACAGTGTTCAACACTTTCATATGTGTCATTGAAAAATAAATATTGGATCACCATAATTAGTGATAATTTAATGACTATAATATCTAATTTATAGTGATAATTGATGACACCTTTAGATTAAGGTTGATATCTTTTCAGACAACCCTCGTATAACTTACCTTTGTTGTATAACGGATCCAGTGCTGTTATGCGCACCGGTACCTGTATTAATATCAAATGCAGCGAACACTGCATCAAACAGTTCTTTTGATAACTTTTCACTAATCTTTTGTCTCGATGACAAATAAAATTTTTCCGGAAATACATCACGTGCTAATAAATACAGCAAATTTCTGCCCTTCAAAGTTTCATAAACAACATTATTCACTTCACCTCCAACCCATTCAGCACCTAAATCTACATTGCATCCATGAAAATCAACAGTGTTTATTCTTCCACCGATTCGCGATTCAGCTTCTAATACTAATATGTCGTCAATACCATTTTCTAAAAGCTTCGTTGCTGTAGCTATACCAGCTGCTCCCGCACCGACTATAACTATTTTGTATCGTTCCCTACAGACGCCAGACGCCACTAATATACTTAAGATTACTAACAATAGCTTTGATGGCTTCATAATACGTTGCTTAACTGTCGACTAACTCGAATAATTGCGTACAAAATTGTTTATATGCATTGCTAACGGTACAAGATAACCTTTGATGTCAAATATTTTCATATACAGAGTCTTTATTCGATGATGTATACAGGGTGTTTCAAAGAAAGTTCATCCCGTCTCTAGGATAGATGGAGAATTAAAATATATTTGGGGTTTGTTCAGTAAAAGATTTTCACATATTTTTCTCGATTTTTCCGTTACTACTAGTAATATTGTATGAAAATTTTATACGAATATGTTTTGGAAGCAGATATGTCTGTCCATTTTTGTTTTTATGTGTAACTCTTTTAGATGGCGCTAGTCACACTGTTCTTATCAAGTATTATTGAACATAACTTTTTCAGTATTACATTTATTGGAACAAAATTTCAGGTGAACTTGAAAATCATTTAATTTCACAGTGAGACCTAAAAAAATGAATTATGGTAGGCAAAAAACAACAGGAACCATTAATGAAGCAAAGATGATTTTTAATTTAGTTGATAAGAATCCAACAGTTAGCGTGGTATGACAAACAAATACGTCTTGTTCAAGTACTTGGAGGATACTGAAAGAGCAGCAGCTACATCCTTATCATTCCTGATAAGACCAAGAGCTCTTGTCTGTCGATCTACCGGAAGATGTGTTTAACTACCATATTGCACACTACTGGTGTGATAAGAATCCACATGTCAAAAGGGTATCAAATTACAAACACTCATTTAAAGTTAATATTTGGGCAGCAACTTTAGGTAACAAATTATTAGGTTGTCACGCTATACGAGCAAAATCTCTATTTTTAATGCACGATGGAGCTTCAACGCACTTTGATAGAAGGTGTCGTATTTGGTTGAGTAACTATTTTCTGAATTGGTAAAGGTGCGGAAGCTCCGATTCATTGGCCTCCTCGGTCATGCGATTTAATCCGTTGGATTACACAGTTTGGTCGTATCTTAACGAAAAAGTTTCAACGTCACTTCAATGACCTTATAGCTCACTCCCAACTGTTTAGAAGATTAATGGAATCTTTAAAAAAAAACGAAGGACTTGTGTATTCTTGAAAACGGAGGCCATTTTGCGCACCTAATCTAATTGAGTTATATTTTATGTTATTAGCCTATTTTCAAATTATAGGTTTTGAACAATTAAAACAAATTACTATACGAGGATCTATTGATATCTAGTTAGCCTAGATCAGTTCCAGGCATAAACAAAATATTGCGTTACCATAACAACGCACAATAACTTATTAGAAGTGTCAGTGTGAAGTTTGACGTCAAAAAAGTAAACCAAAGTTACACTATAGATTAAAAGAAAAAAGATGTTCACCGAAATTGTGTAAAACGAAAAATTGGAGTATTGAGCCATCATCAAGTACCTGTATTTAAAAGGGTTAAGAGGTAAGCAGGATTACGAAGATATGCTTAACACCCTCAATGTCTTTCCTATGCGGCATTGAAAAATTGGACTGCAAGCTTCAAAAAATGTAAATTTTCCATTGAAGATGATGATCGATCCGGAAGGCCAGTTTCTGTGTCAGTCCCCGAAAATATCGATACAGTTCATGACATGATTTTATCAGACCGTCGAATTGGGCTAAAACGTATATCTGAAGCATCGAATATTTCATACGAACGTGTTAATCATATAGTTCACGTCAATTTGGACATGGGAAAAATTGCTGCAAAATGAATCCCTAAATGTTTGAATGTTGACCAAAAGCGTGCAAGGGTAGAAGCATCGCGTTCGATCTGTGCTCGATTTGAAAACGATGTCGACTTCTAAACCGAATTGTTACTATGGATGAGACTTAGGTACATTTCTACATACAATCCAGTAACAAAGCAACAATCGATGGAATGGCGACACTCTGGTTCTCCAGGACCTAAGAGTTTTCGTAGAAAAATAATTGGAGACTACTAGTCGACATCACTGACCACTGTACGAGGCAAAATTGAAGAGAAAAGACGCCGAGAGGTATTTTGTTTTTGCAGGACAACGTCCTTATACACAAATCTCATATTGTCATGCAAAAAATTCGTGATTTAGGGTTTGAATTACCAAAACAACCCTCTTTTTCACCAGATTTGGCTTCATCCGACTGTTATCCCTTTTTTCAACTGAAAAAAAGTTTAAAAGATGGTCAATTTTCTTCCAACGAAGAGGTAATAAAAGCTGTGGAGGTCTGGTTTGCAAAGCAAGAAGAAACATTTTTTTTAAAGGTCTAGAGACGTTGCAAAAAATATTTAAAAAGTAACAATTAGTGGGAGATTGCCAGAGTTTATGAGTCTTACCCTAGGTACTAATGATTCAGTTTTACTTCTTCCATTCACTTCACCTATAATAAGGGAAATGCAGACATCAAAAATACTGATAACGCATAGGAGAGGAAAATCAATAAATGAGTTAACAAGTTCTGAGTCCTTCAGTGACTTCTCACGTTTAAACTACAGAACAGTAGATATAACAGACGAAAGAATGGGGAGAAAAATAATAGGTTATTCAAAGATCCTATTGTATAAAAATGAAAGAATTAGATCATCAACTTCCATATCATCTATTATTACGAATTTTTCACATTAGTGATATAAACTTCGTCTATTTATTTTATCATTATTTATCTACATTTGAGGCGTTGCATCATTCATTTTTTGAGAAATTCTATTAGCCTATCAGCTTCTCTGAAGCCAGATTCTACTGCTCCATGGACAGTTGCATGATGTATTGGATTTGTAGCTTCACCAGCGAATAGAACAATAGGTTCTCTTTTAGCGTTGATTATTGGAGCCTGTAGACTTAGAATATCCGCTACAGACGAATTTACTGAGCTAAATGAGTATGTTCCTCGGAAATGTGGACTGGAATACCAATTGGACCTAAAAAAATTACTTTGAGACTACAAATTTGGAATAAAATGTGATTAATGGTTTAATGGATTAATGTGTGCTAAAAAATGTATCACAAGATATTTTAGCTGGAATGGAAAAAAACACATCATAATAAAGATTTTGGAAAACAATATCATGTCACGTCTCTAATCATTTATCTTATTTCAACCTTACCATGTTATATAGTCGTTAGGATATTTAAAGAGTTTGGGAAACTTCAGACTTTTTTATAATAAGCAAGAACAAGAGGCTAATTCCTATTGCACTCGAAAAGTCGGTGTGGTGCCTACCGGGATACCTGTGGATATTGATCTTAATTTTCTGTTGGTAGTAGTATTCGGGAAAGACGTGCTTTGGTAGCTGATTCCTAAGGCCTGCACTTCTCCAAAGGAGACCTGATAAATTGGCGTTCTGGGAGTCTGCATGCATATTAGTGTTCACTTGCCCAGCCTACCTGTCGAGTAGGTCTTGCAAATACTGCTATCTGTTATGCTCTAGGCTGTTCAAGTTTCTGGTTCACCGTGGATGGCCTACAAGTTGAATTGCTTTTTTTTGTTGCGATGTATTTAGGCTTATTGCCTTGAAGAGGTCCACAAATTTTTGTAAAGTTACTTAAGCTAATTCAGCCACGTGACTATGTTGGGACAACAAGCGACTTTGCGGTAATGGTGATATCTTATGTTTAGACAAGACCAAATCCTGAACGGCACTGCTAGCCTTCTTTGTATAAACAGCAGCCTGGGTCTATATTCCATTGAATCAGACTTCTTCCCCATCGCTTCAAAATATTCTCCAGATCGGTATTCATGATGGTGATATGTTGCTGCTTACGCATTAATGTGTTAGCTAAGTTTATTGATTTGAACGATGACATCAGTGTGCTATCGTCGACGAAGTTATAGATGGGGTTTGTAGTTTTTTCGAGTATATCGTCTGTATAAGAGAGATATAGAGATTAGGTGACAAGATGCATCGTTGGGAACACCAGCATTGACGTCAAACCTTTCTGCGGTGTTTTCATTGATAGTGACCTGGATAGATCGGTCTTTGAGAAAGATTCCAAGCCATTTAGAAGTTTTTGTCCATTGCGATTGCTCTGGATTTCTCATGTTTCTCTAAAGCTTTAGTTCATGCTTTAGTGACATAGTTCAGGAGATCCCCGGTTGATCTATCTGAAGATATCTCAAGATTTGTAAAGCTATGCCCCATTACTTCATTCATATTACGTACACGAGTTCGAAATATAGGAATTTGTTCAGAAACATATGGAACAACTCAAAGTACTGTAAAATGTTACAAACTGTGGTGTTGCAAATGAATTAAACACCGTGTTTACCGAACTTCGTTTATAATTACTACAAAAAATATCTAACTAATTACATTTCTCTAAGAAAGTTATTTAACCGAAGTTTATTTTAGTAAAAAGCAGCACCCCATAAAATTAACAAGTTAAAAAACGCTTTTACGTTAGTACGTAATTTTAATACTCCATTTGTCTTCGTTGCCTTAGAAACATTGCTGATAATGAGAATATCCAGTTTCACAGCTGCTGTAATACCCTAAGAAGGAGAAGAAATAAATTCAATATTTTTAGATATTTATATAATTTTTTAATCACTCTATTGGACATGTTGGAGAGAGGTTTCTTCTTTCTTATTTCATATTGAAAAATCTCTATTCCAGCTATAACAAATTTGTACTGTTATACTTATTTTTATTAGGAAGGCACCATGGAGGTTGAGTTGTTCCTTGTAACAGTAGACCTGATTTTCTATATTCTTTGCATATCAATCTGTCGCCGATGAGCTCAGGTAGACTTACCAAGTATTGTTATTGTGGTTCCATGCCTTTTCGACCCATAACACTCTAGCCATTGTTTTCCTATATGTCAAACTCTATTTCCACTTGTTCAGTTTATTGAAGGAGTGCATGTGCATTCAATACTTGGGTCTTTGGATAGTCGTTCAAAGCGTAATTCCTATCTCCACTAACAAAAAAATTGTTTCCCCAATGTTTAGTCTAGCACTTAAAACTTTTTGTGACCAAACACCTAATTATTCAATTTGCAACGAATGCTGTAACGTCAATAAACTTTCAACTTAATAACCCAATCATCATTGGTAAAAATAGGGTATTATTTTATCATCTATTTGTGAAAAATTTTTCAATTAAGCTCGTCTCACCCTCTTAAGCAAAACCCTTGTGGCAAGTATTTCGAAAAAAAAAGGCGATCCTTCGGTTCAAATTGTTTCATGCGCAAACATGTTGGATTTGGCTCATCCTGAATGACCGTCATTGTTGTTTACTTTCAAGTTCATCTGCATGAACGCTTGTTTTTAACCTGTCATGATCTCAAAGAAGTCTATTGAAGCACCGCGATTGAATTTCTGATCAACACGAGCTTATTTGAGCGATTGTCAAATATTTTTCGCTGCCATATGTTCATTCAATATTGGATCTGTTTAAGTTAAACTATTGCCCAAGTATGCCTCCATCTCATGTATGTCATATGACGATATTGCAATATTTTACACACAATCACGTTGTTTTCTGGTAAAATAACCAATTTTGGACGACCTTCTTCATGTAGCAAAGTGGGACCACGATTGAATTCGGATAACCAGCGAAGCACAGTCTTCATCGGCTCACTGCTGTTGATTCAATATCCACATCGAAACTCATAAGAAATCGTCGAAAGAAAATGTGCCAGATTTAATTCCATTTTTTTGACTAAAACAAAAGTTTCAAGTATATAGAAACAATTCAAATAGCATTCGTATGAAAAAAGGTTCTGAGCACGTCACCATTAAAAATATCAAACTTCATGATGGCAATTCCAGATTTGACATATCCACAAAACCTGAATAGCAGCCCTCGGAATAAAAAACTCTCGAACTTCACTTTCTTCAACTTAGTTTTGGACAATTTTGCGTAAAATATTCGTTTAAATATTAGAAAGAAGGTACAAAAACATACATTTTCTAGATAAAAATAGCATAAAAAAATTTTTGCTGGAAATTAACTCATCTATCAATTTCTGAGATTCGTTTATAAATTCGTAGCCTCAATAGATGGCCCCTAGGTTAAAAGTACTCATCGACACAGTAAAGCTTTCAAACTTAAAAGAATTTCTCCATAATCAGTATTTTTCGAAGGAATTAGAAGCAAAAAATTTTCATCGGGAGCATATTTGGTCATGAACTTGATCATAACTTCTCTCATATCAAGTTGCATATATTCGACAATTTCATAATAAGTTAAAATGTACCTGCAATATTTAGGGTCTCAAAATTGTCAACTTCCAACTTATTAGTTAATTGTAAAATCATATGATGTGAACTAGTTTCTCAATTTGAAAAACTACTTCACATAATAAAGAAAAAGAAAAAGAAAATAAATTTAGATGTGACTTCACAACCGACGATTTTCAAGAAAATAATCTCATATCTCACCGCATAAGTTTTTGTGATCTAGGTATAGTGAATAAGTGACCAAAAAACTTATCCAATGTGTACTCTATACCTTTGATCAAAATCTTCTCATCCATCTTCTCTATAAGTGGAACCAATTCCCCCGTAAACCAAACTAACAAAACATTGGAATCAGGTACTGCGACTATATTGTACATTTCAACAATCCATGATTCTCCATTCTAAAACACAATATATTGATAATCTTCAGCATAATACGAAAAGCATTAGAAATTGATGAATTCTATAAAAATAAATTGCATTTAAGAATTCTCAATTCAAATTTAGAATTTCATAGTACTTAATGCTGCTTAATTTTAATATAAAGGGGTGGGTAGAATGAGCGGAACACCGAATGTGAAGCTCAATTTTAAATCCGGTGACCCAGCCAGCCACTTAATATAACCTTTTCGGATCACCTATCTTTTCTAAAATACAATATGATAATACCAAATTTCTTCTGATAACTGTGAATGATTGATATCATTGAGAATTGAACGAATTCTTTGTGATATTTTCTATCACCATTCAATGTAACCTCCCGTATGTAGGGGTCCAATCACTATTTCCCTAACTATTTCACACCAAACATCAGCTTTTTTGGATATTATGTATGACCTCTTTCCATCCAATGCAGATCATCATCTGACCATAATCGGCAATTTTGTCCATCCGTTCAAGTAAAATGTTGCTTCTGAACACGTCTGTTTACCAGAAGTGTTAAGAAAAATCGAAGAAATCAATTGCAGAAGACGACTCATTCTCCAACACAACAATGTAAGCTCTCACACATCATTTCAGACAAAAGCGTACGTAGATTTTACGTATCAACATTATTATTATTCGCATTATTGATAACAATAGTAGAGATTGAATTTCAAACTTTTTACCTCAAACCAAGAAATTTAAAGAATGAATAATACAATATTTCATGTGGACCTTTGTGGTAAATGGTAACCAAATGGTATTTTTCTGCTATTTCTCATGGAACGGTACTCCTTTATCCTTATCATTTTTTCGTATTTGTATTTCATCCACACTATACAGAATATTCTGGATAAAATCAATCAACACCAATTAACAATTGCCAGAGAAATTGCTAAGAACCTAAAAACTATTAAGTCACACATATATGTGGCTAGTTTTAAAAAAATAACAATCCATATCGAAAACATGAACAATATTTGAATTTTGAAAGACAACTTCATCATGTCACCTTCTCTTTCTCCGTCATTAAATTGAATTGCTTGCAACAGTTGGCTCAAAATGATCTCCATAAACTACTTGAATATGTTTCTCTCAAAATTATACAGTTCGTGTACGCTGGCTCAATTGTGAGACCTGTAGATAATACTTAGATGATTATTATCCAAACCATTAAATTAGTCGAGAAGGGCTGAAGTTTTATGTTAAATTTCAATCAGTAGTTACAGCATACCGGTACTTTATGTCGATGCTTTGATGTGTAATAGTGAAACATACACGCCTCAATTATTTGAACGAGCTGAACAATCAATGAGACCTAAACTATGTCCATGTATTTTTTGTTTGAAAAGTGATTTCCAACATTTGTTATGAGATTGATTTGATTCTTATATTTTGCACGTTCACTGATTAAAACTCTTTTTTTTTGTCTGTTATTTCTTAAAGACTGAAAATAACGATGAAGTAGGTGTTGTTCTCGTTTCAAAATCTAACGGAAAATACAGCTGGTTTGACCTCAACGATTACTCGAAATTCACAAAATTTGAAGTTTCCAAATCAACGTACAATTGAACACAAAAATATTAATATTGACCCTAAAAAATCTTACAGCCGGGCGCTGTGTGTCAAAATTCAAATTTTGGGGTAATTATTTGAATTTTGTTTTTTCTTTATTGCTTTATTACACTCAATTATGTGTCAAAATATGTCAATCTAATCAATACCTTGAAATAGAAGAGCCATCACTTGTCAAAATCCCAAAAAATTGCTAACTATGGATCCAATAACCAACGATATATCAATGACGACGAAATCAGTTATGGTAAACGATTTGCCCTGCTTAAATTGGAAACAAACAAAATGTCAACTTCAAAACACTACGAAAAATATAACATAACAAAACTCAATCTCGATGATCTATCAATACAACAACAATCGAAAGCCTTTTAGCGATAATATTCATTATTTTAATAGCATGTGTTATACATTCTCAGAAATTCTTATTTAGCAACATATGTAGATAAATCTTATTTCTTGTAAATTCATCTTATATAATTCATTCTCTGTCAGATCTCTAACAATAAACTTGTAATTTCTTTAATAAATATATTTTTTAAAAACGAATTTTTCGTTAAGAAAAATAGAATCAGTTACTGAGAATGTAAAATCATAACAATCGGTGATTCAGCGATACTCAACAGAAATCTGGTCAGCCGCGTCCGACGGAAGGTTAACTCACCACCAATCGGAGCTTATATATCTGAAGGGGGTAGGCTTGGAAAATACGGGCAGTTCCCTGCTAGATTTGTCGCATGAAATTATAAAAATCTTGAATATTGTCATTATTTTCAAGAAAGTATAAGAAAACTGTTACCGTATTTGTAGGACCATCAGGAAAATATTGCTTGGATAATACTCTGTCATTTTCTGTCCAAATTAAGTCAAAACCTGGTAAGTCTCTCCACCATTTCGTTTCATATTTCAAAAAGACCTTCATAACTGCCCCCATTCCTATTCTCTCTATAGCTAACAACTTTTTCGATGGCAATCCCTGTGGAAATAGAGTGGAAGCTTTCTCTTTCAATACTCCTAGTGACGGCGTGAATATCACGTGATTAGCTTGGTAGGTTGAATTATCGGAACAAACTATGAAAACGTCACTTTCGTTCGTAGATATCATCGAAACTTCTTTGTTAAAATGTATCTTATCTTCAACCGGAAGGGATTCCTTTATATTAGGATATTTTTTTGTCAGGACATCTAAGAATATTTTATAACCATGAGTACCCCAACCCAGTGTGAAATAACCCTCACAGTCTTCATACTCCGAGTCATATGAAGCATCTTCCCACGAGAAGCATCCCTCCAAACAAAGTGTGACATGACGTAAGAAATCTGAATTCCATTTGAAAATTTCAAGTTTCTGCTTATCGTTACTATATCTCGTCGATATTTGCTGGTTATACCTAAAAATTTTGAAAAACATGAATCTTTTCAAATTAATGTAGAGCAAGTTAACAAGTACCGTAGAAAGGACAACCTTTTGCTTAAGGAGTATCTATAAATATTTTTGTTATTTATTATAGGTCGTAATGTATTGTTAGTTGGTGTTCTTAAATTACTCTCTCATTTCTCTTACTACCGCATCATGCAGGGTTAATTGGTTTTCTACGTAATTATCAAAGCAAATAACAGAATTTTAGACGGTTCATCTTTTTTTATGAAACTATTATTTCATAGATGGATAGTTTAGGATGATTTGTTACAGGTAACCTCAACCTTAATTGGTCATGGTTCACTCGATGTTATGAGGCCGATTGTGTCACCTTTTATGTTTCTCAATTTGACAATTTAGTTAACTACCCAAACACCTTCCCATATTTTTCCCGTTTTCAGATGGTTTTCAAAAATTTACTGCTTATTTCTCATATTTCTGATTGTGGTTTTTTGTTCAAAACAATCGACTCGTGTCCTATTCTATCATTAAGGCAAGGCACCAGCATAGTAGATGTTCAATAGCCTCTTCTGGTCCGTTATACTGCTTGCTATAGTTGTCTATTGTCACTTCCCATTTCTGGATTAATATAAAGTTCTGCCATTACTACAATGGTCTTCTGGATTTAGTGTTTTGTTTATTTGAATATTGTTTCGTTTTCTAATCATTGATGTTGTTAAATGTGATCTTAATATAGTATTACCACTTCTGTTTGACAATTTATTCATATTTTTCGGTTCTTGTTCTAGCTTTTGCAACTATATCTACTTTAGAGCTTATTCCCAATTTTATAGAATCCAATATTCTACAAATTTAATCAGAACTTGATAAATTTTTCAAAATAAAATGAAAACCACTTGAGATATTTCAACTTTATTATAGGGTTGAAGTACATGCAAAACATTTATTAATGGAACTCGACTTCGCTCATATGGTCATATACTGCGGGCGTGTTTGCAGCGGTTGATTCGTTAGACCCAATTTTCCATGACTCGGTCACATATTTCGACCGAAACCGCTGCTGTTTCGCGTTAAATGTTGGTTTTGAGCTCTTCCAGCTTATAAGCATAGACCAATGACTTGACGTAGCCCAAAAGAAAAAAATCTAGAAGCGTTAAATCGCACGAACGAGGCGGCCAATCGACCAGTCCATAACACGCTCATCAAACTTGTTTTTCAATAAATCGATTGTAATGTGTGCTGTGTGGCTTGTGGCGCCGTTGTGTTGAAACCACATGCTGTCTAAGTCCATATATTCCAATTTGGGCTAAAAATAATCAATAGTTATGACGCGATAACGATCACTATTCACAGTAACGTGGTGATCACTATCGTCGACGAGAAAATATGGCCTTATGATGCCGCCGGCATGCAATCCGCACCAAACATTTATCTTTTGTGATTGAAGTGGTTTTTCAAAGCACATGCGGCGTATCTTTTCCAGAGCCCAATTGGAGAACGTACGTCGCTTTGAATGGTCCATCGGCTTCAATTCTTGAGTGAGACTGATCTTGTATAGCTGTAAAGTAAGATCCTTACGCAAAATTTGCCATATAGTGGTCTTGGCGATGGCCAACTCTTGAGAACGCCGTGAAATTGACAGTAACATCATAAAACGAATATGTAGATACTAAACTTGTTACAGCCTGTCTACTAAGTCGAGAATTACGACCGAAAATCGGATTTAATGCTCTTAAAGTAGCGGCCACCGACTCCGAATTTCTGTAGTAAATTTTGAAGATTTGCCGACGTTATTCGTTCGTGTACTTCACCATGATGAAAAGGTTATGTCTACTGAATAAACTGACGGTGACAATTCGATGTTAAGTGATAAGGTGCTTTCATAAACTAAATTCAAAATTGTCAAGTCCCTATTGGAAACCCCTTTAGTTACTATATTCGCAATTTGCATAGGGATGGAATGTTGAAAGAGCAATTAAAAAAATTGTCAAAATCAGTATTGCACGCTATTCCCAATCTATTGGGGATCTCAAATGATTAATTTTTTTGAGGTTGAATATCAAAATAAAGTATTGAACAACTCAGAGATAAAGTATGAAGAAATGTATATTACCACTTTCCAACAATAGATGCCATGCTTTCGTTTGTGGAGCCATTATACTCGACATTATACGCATCCACGGTCAATTGAAACAGTTCATTTGATAACTCTTCACTGATATTTTGTCTAGAAGACAAATACATTTGCGTTGGCACCTCGTCACGATGCAATAAATCAAGTAGATCCCTCTCTTTCAAAATTTCGTATACCGTATTATTTTTTTCGCCATGACACCATTCTGCGCCCAACTCTATAATTGTGCCATCAAAGTTAACTGTGTTTATTCTTCCTCCTATTCTTGATTCTGCTTCTAGCACCAAAACATCGTTAATATCATTTTCCAATAGTTTAGATAGGGCTGCTATTCCAGATGAACCTGCTCCGATTATTATCACTTTGTTTTCTTTCTTACAATACGAAGAAGGAATTGAAGCACTTAGAAATAGCAAACAGACTGTGAACATCAACATCATATTTCTAAGACTAATTATTACATTATTCATTAGAAAGTTCACTTTGAATTGATAACCCGAGTTATTATAGATTTGAAATATCAATTATGTAAACCAACAAAGAAGGAGATATTAAAAATACGATGTGTGATCAAATGAAACGGCTAATCACACAATGTAAAAAAGTGATTTTTTTCTTTTTTAGTGGATTCACAATACGTATTCATAATTCGCCACCTTAAAACTATTCCACACATTAGAATAATATTGTTATATCTTGTCAGGCTTATTAGTAAAACACATTTTTCCCAAAGGAAAACAGATTTTGTCATTGCAATGACAGGTGAGGTTGATTTGTAACAATTAAAATTCTTTGCAATCCTTTCGAGTGGCATTATTTTATCGACACCTCTAAGAAATTCTTCCTTATGGCTTAATGAAAATAGATTCATATTTCTGTCTTCAACTCATTTTGTAATGATCGAAGAAAACGTAAGCATTGAAATGGGGATCCAAAGTTGTATGAAAGGTATGCATTGTGAAAGATTTCACGATGATAAGTTTTGTAGTAGAAATGCAAAGCTAATTCTCTAAGTACATATATATATATATATATATATATATATATATATATATATATATATATATATATATATATATATATATATATATATATATATATATATATATATCTTTCTTTTCTTATGTTATGGTAAAGCCGGCGCACTGCTCTCCATCAAGACCTAAACTGCTATTTTAGCCGGTCTATAAATAAAGTATATAATGACCAGCAAAAAACTCTCTAAATGCTCATGAATTTTGAGTATGCTTCATAATTTTGAACTTATTGTTATAGAAGTTACATACCCAGTTCGATCAATTTTAAGATATCTTAGGAAGAACAATTTTCTCAAAATGGCATGACAGCTTTATCATGAACGATATGATCGGAATATGATGGGTGACTACATTTGGATTCTAATAGGAGAAAGTTTGAACTTTCAAATGTATTACAAGGGTCAGTTTATGAATAAACATGTCTTTCATAAATACTAAGACAATAAGTATATGTTTATGTTTCGGATTTCACAATATTTATTAATACATGTTACTTTGGATAAAAACCTTGTTTCTTATTTCACGTTGAACTATCTCTCACTCCTTTGACAATACTAATATTTCAAATATTCATATACAATATATCACATAAGCAAATACGAAATTTTTGACAATGGTCTAAAATATAAATAAAAATTGAAAGCAATAAATTTGTTCGGGAAATAACCCTGGGCGAAAATAAATATCTAGCGACCAAAGCGTGATACGTGCGAAGTGGACTTCCACATTTTCTTTGTGAAACATATTCTAGTCATATATTTCATTCGATATCTCGTCAACGAGCTATACTCTAGAGTCTTGAAGCTACTCCGTTAGAAATAGAAAGAAAAATGTCTAGTCATACCCTACTTTACTGAAGTATAATTACATATACATATACATAGAATCAGTGTATTTACCTCGAAATTTCAATAAAACGATATTATACCAGGTAGATTAAAATAAACGAATTGATCAAATTATGGTAAATTTGGCTGAGGTTTTTTATATCTTGTCTATCATTTACAGAACATTTATCTTGTTTGATGTGTATCATTTCTTTGATTAATAATTTTTGATAGTTAGTGTCATGAGCTAAGATTTTTTTTTAAATCAAATTCATGATGTTCTTTTTTTTTCGTGTTTATGTAGAGCAGTCGATGCATTTTTGGTGTATTTGTGACCATTTATTCTGTTCTTCAAGTATTGTGTAGTCATTCCTTAATAATTTTTAGGACAATCCAAACATGATATGGAATATAAAATATTTGATTTCTTAGTGTCTTTAGTTTTATTTTTTAGCGTAGTGAAAAGTGTTGATAATGTGTTATGACTTATGACTTATATTGATGTTATGTTTCGAAACAATGTATTTCAATTTTTCTAATAGTTGGTATGTAAAGGAAAGAGTGCTATGTATGTATATTTTTCTGCACTTGAATTTATTTGTGTAGTTGGATTTATATTGTTCTTATTGTATAATTTATATGTACGTTGTTGATTGATTCTAGTAATTTGATTTTCTGTGTATTGATTATTCTTTAAAGTATTTTTGAATTTTTTTATTACTTCACGGTGATATTCTGGAGAAGTTTATTTTTATGTTCTATCTGTTAATCTTATAACGACGCTATTTTTTTGTGATTTGGGATGGCATGAGTTATAATTAAGATATCTTCCAGACCATGTTTCTTTTGTATAATATTTAGTTTTTATTTTATTATTGATTTTAATAAGTGTTATATCTAAGAAATTGATTTTGTTGTTGTTTTCAATTTCTGAAGTGTATTGGATATTTGAGTTGAATTTATTAAAGTTATTAAGGAATGTATTGCATTTTTCACTAGAAATTACCGCTAAATAGTCGTCAACGTATCTTTTGTGAAACACCACATCAATATCTGTATCATGATCTATAGATCACTTTCATCATAAATATCAAAATAAGGATAAAATCAACTTAGGACTTTGTTCCAATAAGACAAATTAATTTTTCCTTGGTTTCCATATCTCAAATATATTAAATTTATTAGAATTAACAAAATAGAGCTATAAATTTTACTTAAATTATTTAGATCGTTTATAGCTTTTTCGTTCTTATGAATATGAACCATTTCTAAAAATCTTTATCTGAATAAAGTGTATTCTTAATGTATTTTCATAGAAATTTTACTTATATCCAAATGTTCACTACAAATAGAAACACCAATAAAACTTTCACCCTCTTTTGAAATAACAGAGGGGGAATCGTCATAAGAATAGTCAACGTAATTCCAGGTTAACACTGACCTAAAATGCAAATATGTAAAAAATCTAAGAAGCTATTTTAGTTGATTACAAGAATTTCTGTTTACATGAAATGGATTTTATAAGGATAATATCAGTGAATACTAAAATTTATGCCCGCAACTCCACATTTTGTACAGAATCATGATATGAAATATTTGACAGTGAATTTTTAGTTACTAAGCTATGAATACTTTTTGTTCGCTGGCGGTGCATTTCAAAATTTTCAATTTTTAAACACATATAACCACAATATTTTCTCGATACATAAAAAATTATTCAATACATATTTGCGAAACAAATAGAACATTTTTCATTATTTACTTTCATTTAACTGGTATTGTTAATACCTCTCGTCGCAATTTACGGTCACTCATGCCCATTCAGTGGTTGTGAGGAATGAACATTGAATCGATGACCTGGAATGCTACAGTTCGACGTGAATTAATAGTCAACAACGAGTTTCATCTGGTTCCAGAGGAATTGAAAATCGGCGTTGGCGTAAATTCAGTGAGATATTTGATTTTGGGAATATCCCGATATCGTGAATCGAATGTGACTCGTTGTTGGAAGTGGATTCAGGTATAATAAGTTACTATGACATGTCGCGTTATATTAGAAAGGACATATTATGCCACTAATGGTTTTATCAGATTAGCTTCTAGTTCATATCACAAAAATGGTAATATAAGAGAACTGAGTATATAGCTCATAGGTTATGCGATTTATCCTGAAAGTTTTCAACCTAACAAAGAAACAAGACATTTTTTCCATGATCATTTCTATTTTTCAATACAGTCTACTTTTAAGTCTGTACGCTTTTTCCAGCGAAACATTAACCTTTTTAATCTTTCCTTTCTACTTTTCTCAAAACATGCCCTTCCAACTTCTGCTCAAAATCTCTCTTCTGCAAGTGATACTTTGAGGTGAGGAAATAGAAAGAATTCGATGGAGACCTGATCTGGTGAATACAACGAATTAAAAAGTTAATTCGTGAAGTTTAGCCAAGGTGATCACCGAAGTGTATTTTGTCCTGATGTGAAAGTACTACGATTAATTCATCAATGACACGTAATATTCTCGTATAATTTTTTCACCTATCTGATGATAGTCAGCTCAATTTCGTAACTGTTTCGAAAACATATATCTTTCCAGTCTTTGCCTTTTTCAGTATAGTTTCGCCCTTTGCAATCCTCTGCTTCAATTATTTTTTCGTTTGATGCATGTAGAGGTATGGATAAAACAAGTACCGTGAGGCAACTTGAATTAAAAATGGGATCGATACTTAAGGCGACAGTCAGGTATAGACCTTAGCATCAACTATTGTCATACTAACTAAGAGCACTAAAAAGTGTAATACAAAAATATTAGTTAATAAATAAGGATTTAAATGAAGTTCATCACTCCTTGCTAACTTGTTCAATTGAGCTCCAGCTGAGGGTTCAATAGTCAGCACCCATAATACTACACGCCGTGACAGGACTTTAAGTAAAAAAAAAATGTGACCGAAGAAACTTGGACTGACTCTAAATTAGCTAATAGTATTAAAAGTTTCTAATACTTTTTGTAAATGATTTGAAAAAATGTCACAAAAATTTATTTTAACACTAGTACATTGGTGGTGTGGTGATTGTCATGTGTTGTCGAACGGCAAGGGCTTCCAATCAGTGGGAACTTTATGAAACCATATCCTCAAATCACTGGTATATTTTCAACTCATATATTCAATAATAATAACATACATACTACATGTGTGTGTCTATATCCATTTTGCTGAATTTGAATATATTTTTATACAAATATTAATATCATTATTGAAGTTGAAGTTGAATGTTATATACATACAAAGATTATATTATTTTGTTGTTATATTCTAATGGTACGTGTGGTTTGATTGAGTTAAAATGCACGTTCATTTCTTTATTGTTGCCTACGGTGAACCTTACTGATTTTACGACCTTTTTGTTAATCAACTACCACATTGACCCCTTTTGGGAAAGGAAAATTATCACTAAACTTCTTGTTCATTATCAACTAAATTGTTTGTTTATTTTTGAGTTTGTTGTTGACTTCACACGTTTGATGTTCTATTCACTTGTTTCAAATTATGAACGTCTTGTCTTTTATAATTTTGAATTAATATCTCACTGTTTACATCTATCATTCTCGTTATCTAGAACAGTCCTAGGTAATGAGGAACAAATTTTGTTTTTTTCCTTTTTCTATAATAAAACATAGTCCCTATCTCAAAATTTACTGGTGGAGAGTCTTTTTCACTCTTATTTTTCAAATCAACTTATGTTTCAATAAAAATTTGTCCAGCTCGATGTTAGATTTTTTATCAAAACAGTAATTCAAATGGCGTATAACCATGATACGTATTATAACAAAATGCAAACATTCTCACAAATTCCCACAAATTATCTTTGGATTTTCTCATAAAATTTTTTACTTGTTAAATGTTCGGTGAAGTTTTTCACAACTCCCTATCGATTCGTGATGATAAGCTGTGGAGAAGTTGGGTTTTATTTTTAATAGTTCTACTAGCTTACTTTTGATTCCATTCTCATATTCTGTTTCTTGGTCTATCCTTATTCTATCTATCTCATTAAACCGTACCTTGATATGAAATTGTGGAAAGTTGCTTTCGCAATTGTCTGTGTTTCTTTAATTTCAATCACCTTCTCGCTTATCAACCATAACATAATTTTTTACTTATTTATGAATTATGCCCCTTCGAAATCAAGCAATTAGAAATAAATTATTGGCAATTAGGACAAAGAAAAAATACAGAATTCAAGTTATAACAAATTACTAGTGAATGTACACGTTGACAGGAGAGTTTCATAGTCAGTATCCATAATAATACAGTTCCATTGGTAGTTATGAATCGACGTAAAAAGTGAACCCTTTCTGCTGAATCCGCGTCATTTCTTCAGTCAGTATATGGCAAATGCGTTATTTGATATGTCAATAACCTCTTCTATATCTTCTAACCTCAATCTGATTACAATGATTAAAAAATAAATAAAGAAATGAAATAAAGATAAAGAAGAAAAAGTTATGTAATGAATGGCCCAGTCTTGGTGACCAAGCTTGGCCCAGTCTTGGTGACCAAGCTTGGCCCAGTCTTGGCGACCAAGCTTGGCCCATAGTTCTACATAGTTGGACCAAGCCTGGGCCAAGCTTGTGCCCTTGGAAATTTTCTCGCAGGAGCGCGTTTTCTGAAACTCTATTCGGCATTCGTCTAGTAATTCATATTATCAGCATAATTTGGGAGTCTAGTGCTAATGAGTTGCATAAAGAGTTTGGCTATTTGATTTATTAGTGCAATATTGCGGTAATTTTAAAGATTATCTATCGGAAGTTTTTATAAAAATGAATAATTTCAATGTTTGAACGAGTGGATGGAATTTTTTCATCTATCAGGATACTATTGAAAAGCAATTTTATTTTTATTATTTTCAAGAACATGTTTCATGATTTCACCAGTAGAGAACGATATATCAAAAAATATATGTAAAATATCTAGATACAGGAAAGTTGTCTTTGGAATTTGTTCGTAGAAATCTTTATATCAATTTCCTCAAAAGATATTAATATTATTTTTGGTAGAGCCTTCAAGCACCTTAGTTTCGTACTGACGATCCAGATCCGTCTCTTCATTTTTCAATAAGTATATTGGCTTAAACCAAATTGAAGTATGCCTGTCGTATGAAAAAACCATATTAGCAAAATAGATCATATCAAAGTATGCTGAATATATGTGGATCAAGTCCAAAAATATCTATCCACCTCAAGGAACACATTAAAATACACTGTTAAAATACTTCGACCTAAATTATATGTCAACCAAAAGCTCTTCCCAGATATCCCTTCACAAAATCTGAATGAATGAAATTGAATATACAGAATTTCTAGGTCTTTCAAAAATAAATACTCCCCGGGTTCCCATCCGATCCCACAATTTATTCCTGTTGCTGGAATATCCACCTTGGATATTCTTTGCAACACTATATCTTACGTGAGAATGAGATTTTTTTACCGTTTGGTAGTATTCTCATTACTCCTATTCCACATAGTTAGCATGAAATTATCTACTACTATTAGACTCACTTTTTTCATGTACTATATTTTATCTTTACTTTGTATATTTGTTTGTTATGAATTATCAACGCTACATGCTTAGAAAAAGAATTCTTTTATGTTGGCTTAAATGGCAGAAATCGATTAGGTTATATAAATAAACACCAACTTTTCCGGTAGACTGGCAAATAGTCACAACCAATATAAAAGGACCAAAAGTTCGGGTTTTGTTTGTATCTCTTTCGCAATAGTTTGTCTCCGGTGAATTCCGTGACATACAAATGGAATAAGTTGAAGAAAAACTTTCACAAAGAATGCTTTGAAATCTAAGGTCGCTTTTCGCTTGGGTGCTCAAGTCTCTTTTGTAGAAGATTTCTTGATAGTGAATACCAACTGGATACTGAAAATAAGATTCCAAATTCCTTAAAAAAAGATTTTTACGTTATAATAAAATTATAAGATAGCTTAAATTTGAACAAGACGAAAAGTTTGATTTCAATTTTTTGAGGCTTCTTAAAACATCACAATCGGGGCCTGTATATCAATCACAATTTATCTGTGGCACAATTCTTAATTTTCAATTTTTGAATGCTGGACTTATCGACTACACGATAACTTTCATTAGTTAGTTGATTTCTGACATAGATATTTCTTAGTTTCAGATGGTAGATACGTCAGTTAACTGGATAATAGCCCATAATATACCATAGAACAGAATCTAAATATCATCGTCGCCCTAGTAGTAAATAGTTGCTCCATAGAGACAAGAGAATCGAGAAGGAAGCTTGATTTGGATGCTGATATCAAAGGCGGCGAGCTTTAGCAAGAAAATACTGGAGTCTATCCAAAAAAATTGCGCTATAAAGCTCACTCGGAAAAGAGAAAAATGCAAACTCGTGGAAGAGCTATATGTCAAAGATTGGAAGAAAAGCAATACTATACGCAAATCTGTAGGAGATGTTATATGTCTTTGCCAACAATATTTCACAGAGTAAAAGCGAAAAGGTACTTTGTAAAAGCACTACCAAAAGCAATTGCTTAACTTTATATCTTATCAGAAAACAAGAAACGGAGATAAAGGACGATCCAAAGTAAATAACAGCTTCCTTTCTTATACAATGAACATGGAAAAAAATTTTTAAGCACTATCCCTTAATGTTGCTTAGAAGCTAGATACTTTCAACTTCAATGTTTATAACTTAGCAGCTTCAGAAGCCACTAGCTACATGTGGTAAGAAGAAATAGGGGAGGATCATCAAAAATTACGAAACAGAAATTATACCAATGCTGCATTGCTTCTTAAAGCTGTTTCGAAATTACGGGTACCAAAAATTCATGTAATCTGGGATTCTGAAAAGTAATACTATAGGGTTCATTATAACATTGAGGCAAGGGAAAATAAAGTTGATACAGTCCATGTTGGCTGGAGTATAGTTTCATGAGTTAGTCACTATCATCAGTTTAGATCAAACGATTATTGTTAGGTCTATCATATATCATCTAAGAGGTCGAGTGGATTGTCTTCAATAGCATCTTTACCACTAATATAATCAACCCACCCCCCCGCTTGTGAAATATGTGTAACATGTAACACCTAATTTTTCATATCATTTTAAAAGCTATAACAGTGCTGTCTCTATGTGTCTGTCAACACAAATTTCTTTTCAAGTGAACATTTATCTTATAATATTGTCATGTTTCTCTTATTTATTTATACTATTATCACCACGGTGGGGTGAATCAATGTCTTTTACTCACTCAATTTATTTAAACACTCTACACCACACTTTACTAACTTATAACTATTCACTAACACTTAAATAACTTATATAATTCATTCAAATTCTTAGATTACTTTTCTATTTCGTTTCGTTCACTATGACTATTTATTATAAACCAAACTAACTCCACTAAACATGCTCAACTTATATAGTAGAAACGACGTTTCTGGAATCCTAAAAAGTGAAAAAACAAAAAAAAAATAAATAGCATGACCAACCTTGAAATTAGTTCAAAACTGACAATGTCAACAAATCGCATGCTATGATGATAACAAACATCAAACGGGCCGTGACTTGGGCAAATCTTAGATTCTTGTTATAACAGGACAAAACCAGTACCATGTCGGGAAGGAGTTCATAACAATATTGTGGAATTCTCATGAATTTATAATGCCTTTTTATGACAATGTAATAGTTTATTCTATACTTTTTACCTACCTATTTCTATGTCATTAGAAAAGAAACTCACAATTTACATAGTTTTTTCTTTTTGTTACCTCATAATAGTGAGAAAATATTTGATTCATATTAATATTTCCACAAAATAAAGTACTTATTCCATGGATTTGTTTATTTTATTGACAATATTCATTGTGTGACACCACTGTTTCCGTTTTTTGTCTTCTTTTGACACACTAATGGATACTTCATTTGGTGTAGTTCCTATCGTATCTGTACATTTTGGTAAAGGGACAACGCAATATTCATACTCAATATTTTGACATTTCAAAAAACACATATAACAGCAAAGACCAATGAATAGTCCGGCAACTTAGACAAAAAAATAAGAGTGCAGCAACATAACATCCCATTAAGCTAAAAATCAGTAAACTTGTGAAAAATATTCCCGTGTACGGAAAAAAAATTATTCAATTTCGAATATGAAAAACATGGACTTTTCGCCACACGGTAAAATTTAACATAAAAAACGGTTGAGTAAGCAGAAAAACCAATCCACTAAAATTTCTGTAACATTTACAAAAATTTGTCAATTGATGCTGTTTATACGCTGGTGGTTTCACAGGCTTTGTTTTTTCCAAAATAAAAGTTGAGCTTGGTTATTGGGTACCATTACCACACTATAGTTAATTGATCTATGGCTACGTGCCATAAAGTGACCGCAACTTTAGACTAAATGAAATTAGCTCCAGTGGAAACTTGGAATTATCGTGTTATTAGAAATAATACTTTTTCATTATTCATTATAATATTTCTTTGGTAATAGTATACGAGTATTCCACTAATGACTATTTCATGTCCATCCATAAATTTCTCCTTTAGATTCATATTCAAATGTTCTCAAATCGTCCTATAAATTTTTCTCTGCAAAGTATCGCCATTTTGTTAACGAAAAAAACCACCTATGAAGGGAATTAATAGATTTATTGTCACTCGAAAAACTCATCCCTACACTCAACAAAAAAGCAGTTTTGAGGTGTAGGTATTTAATATATCATTCAATGCTACAAGTTTCTCACCTAAATACAATTCCGATTGTTTCGAATACTATTTATAGTATGGTACTCGTGATATTGAATTAACCAAACCAATACGGGAAATTACAAGCGTTGTTCTCAAACTTGAGTTTAAACCACTATATATTACAAAATTAACTGTTAAATTAAATTCAGCACAGATTTGATAGACTAAAATGATGATTTGGAATTGTTTGCGAAACAAGATCTAATTCCTCTCAAATTACATCTCTTTTTGGAATGTACTTACGGATTTTGATATTCACAGTCAGAGTTATCGATATTCATAAAGGCCCGCGAAACAAAAATACTTAATGAAACAATAATAAAATTAGTTAAGAGAAAAAGTAATAAGTAGTAGGAAAATGTTTTATCAATAATACGGACAACAATAACATATGGTTCATAACTGGAATGAGAATAAAAAAAAATAAATTCAATGGAATTTGGAAGTGCACAATCAGCACTGGGAATTACCAAGGTGCAAATAGCACTGGAATCAATCCTCTCTGCCGTATATTTTTCATAAAAAGTGTTTCTTAAAAAGGCACTCTGGCTATAAGAGATATTAACTTTAAGAGCCAAAAAAATCTAGAGAGACATGAAACTATCCTACAGGATATGGGTGGTTTGGTAGAAAAAAAGTTGAAATATCTGTAAGCCCGAAACACCGACGATGTAATCACCAAAAGGATGAAAATTGACATTCCCACAAGAGAAGAGTGACATAAGAAATACATCATAAAGGATAATGTAATATTCATCTTTGCAGAAGGTTTGGTGATAGGAGCCGGAGTATTTTCGAAGGAACTGAATCTACAAAAGTAGCTAGACCGCAGGGAAAAAAGGCGAATCAAATAGAAACAGTTTAATTTGCAGAGACAGCCTGTCAGTTTTGGAAATAATGACCTTGAAAACTACGAAATTAAAAGTGGGTGATGACCTATCGCTACGCACTTTCGTGGATTAGTGACAATGGAGTAAGCTTATTACTTAGATGTTATGAGACTCTAGGCCAGATGGGATTGCTGAACGTGGAACTAGAGGAGGGGATCCCGAAGAAACAGTAACAGTACTACCGATGGATTGTTAGAAGGAATATAGGAATCAGAGTCAAGCATTAGGATATGGGATCATATAGGTGATTGTTTCATATCCAGAGTTGCTTGCCTGAGGTTGAATCAAGAGGAAGTAGAACAGAATAGTGAATCGAACATAAGTTAGAAGGCAAAAGAGGACATTATAAGGTCAATTGATCAAGTACTAGGAAGCGACAATAAATTATAAACAGGAATAGATGTTACTAGAGAAGACGATGCAAAGAAGGAAATAGAGGATAATTTCAAACGCATTAGTTCGAAAAATGAAACAGAAACTATGAGAATCTTATACTCACTGATACGAGATCTGAGCAACAAAAAAAAAACAAAGTAGTTGTAATAATATATTTGAAATAGTTCAAGCCTTATCAATGTATGCATTGGAAAATAAAGGAGAAAATAATGGAACTCGTAAAATATGTGAAAGAGTGTTTGCTAACTATATATAAAATCTTCGAACTTGGATTTTTAAAATAAAAATAATAATTATAAATAGACTTTCATCAAGCAATGTTTGAACAATGGATGAATTATTGAGAAAATCACAATTTTAATTATCGTACTTATTTCCACAGAGTCATCACGTTAGATATTCCTTGATACGTAGCTTGTGCTATAGATTGAATATTACAATTGTAAAATCGGTTACTTGAAAATCATAATAAATATCTTCTCAAATTGAGATGATGTAGAATTTTAAATTTATATTATAAAGGACGTTTTGAATAACTTGAAAAATCAGGAGAGCCAGTAGATATAGATGGATATAAGAAGAGTTTTTGATGAGAAATAATATAAATAGATGAAAGAATCTATTACTATCAAGGATTTTGATAAGTAGAATAATATAGAGCAATGAGTGAGTGGGAAATGAGTTAATTTGTTTGATAAATACACCCATTGACAATACTGTAAACTGTAGTTTTTCAAATCATAAAATGTGGAAAGCCTCATAGAAAAAGTGGTTATTCTTAAATGACACTTCCCTGAATGGCGATTTCATAATTGACAGGTGGCACGTATTTTTCTATTATAACAATGAAATCATCAATATTTCCTGGAGTATGAACTCAAACTTCAGTATCAAGGATGCATTCCAAACAACGAGAAAAATTACAACAGTTCCAACATTTTTTTTTGTAGAACCACCCTTTAGAAAAAAGTTTGAGTACATTATGAGGTGAAACTCTATTATGTTGACAGAGTATCAGAGTATGGTATTCTATTGAGAAGAATGGATATGATAATATAGATAGACTACAAGAGATTGAGAATAAGCTTCTCCATTCCACGTTTCCTCTTAAAAGTAGGTTCAATTAAATGCCCATTGAATAAATCACAACACTTGTATCCAAACTGGAATAAAGACAGTGTATGTCCGAGGAATAAGAGGAATTGTTTATATTTACTTTAGATTGTTACTGCTACATCTTTCTTCGTTCCAAAATATTTGAATGAAAAAAAGTATTATTGGCAATCAGAGACTGATTCAGAAAAGAAGAGTCTTCTTTCGATAATAGTAAACCTCAGTCCTTGACTAATTGAATTTCCAAGTTAAGAATTCGCAATTAGGTTCTTTCGCTTATTCCGATTTATTCATCTATTTTTGTGAGGGAGTTGAAACCATATAAGGATTACATATTTGGTTAGGTTTGAAAGGTTTCTGTGAAGGAAACACCATTTGTAGTACCCAAGAAAATGTGGAAAGCATTTTATTCACAAATCAGTAGCATGTTGACGTATTCCTCTGAACTGGTGAATGACATTATAACAAGATCGACTAGTTTGATTGAATCTTGTTGACTGCGCTACCTAGATTAATTACACTTTATACCGTTTGAAAATCATTGTTGTACTACAATATTTGAAATATTGATTTATTGTCATCAGAAAAAGAGGTTTATTAAAAAAGCAAATTGACCTACTCACGTTCAATACTGTTTCTGAAAACATGAGAGGAAACTATTTCTCATTTTTGTAATCATAATTCAGATACTTTCCTTTTATTCAACGTATCTTAAAACACCATGTTTCCACCTGTTGACGCAAAGACGTAAAGGTAGAATTTTCGGAATAGCGCATGAAAAGTTTTTCCGGATCTCCGATTTGTTTTCGTGTGATAATTGAAAAAATACATTCAAAATTAATTATTAATTAAAAACAATTATCTATTAGCAGCTTTTCTGGAAACAACAACAACCTAATTAGTATATTTAGAAATTGTTAGTATTAATATTAACATTAATTGTACAATTTTTATTATCGCAAAAGGTCTTTTCGATATCTCATTCTTTAAAATCAAAGTTGCTGGAGCAGACGATTTGCAGATGTTTTTATTTTTCTCACAGAATGTCGCGGAGCTTGTATTTTGCAAGTATGAAGGGCTGAAGAACTTTTGTCACACTTCTATTTTTCGTTATATGGATTCTTCTATGTATTCTTCTGCTACGTTGAAAGAACGACATCCTTTGTGTTTTTTCAGAGTGAGCAAATCAGCGCCGCCACCATCATGGTTGCCGAAGAACGCCTCAGGTATATTCTTCAGGATTTTTCAGATGCAGGTATTTTGCAACAAGTTTCGGGACAGTGCTGATAGTATGACATCCAATATGCTCGGCGATTTTTGTATGGAATAAATAATCACAGGACCTGAATGTGCACCTCAAACCTATTGAATCATCTCAATATATCCCAAATAGTAAAATAACTTTTGCCAGAAGATATTGTTCATTTGAAGTTTCGCATGAAAATGTAGTTACATGTTCTGCCGTTAGTACCCTGGACTGTTTTGGAACAAAATTAACAGTTTTTCGATATTTTCGTCATAAATCAGCACTGTTATATTCCACTAGCACTAATATGTTTCTATAAATATTTATATTTTCATCTGATTGAAGTTTTGAGACTAATTTAATTCATAACTAACAATAATTCGGATGTCGATAATAGATATATCATTGGCATGGAAATGTTAATCATGTTTGGTACTATTACGGTGTATTGTGATTATTTTGAAAATAGAATGTTCTAAATCCAATTCTTACCCATTTTAGCGTTGTTCTTAGATGAGTATAATAAAAAGTATCATTCATTACATGTCTAAAAATACATTTTTCCGTGCTGTGTGATGTAGTGATATGATTATTGGAGAAAAATGTCAAATTTCGTTTCATTCTCAATACAATAACATACAATTTTCAATGGAGCTCCTTACTTGTTTTATGAATCCCACATCATAGATAACGATATCACGAGCAGTTTTCAAACTATGATTGATTAAACAACTTTGATGTTTTAAACGACGTAACTATTGAAATAGATAGCTGAACAAAGTGATCTTATATATTAAAAAAATTGATGATTTACATTCCGAGTCCGTTCAGGGATTCTAACCAACCGATTTTCTTAATTTTTTTTAATGAAAGGTATTGATGCACAGATCAGCCATCAACCATCGGATTTCATCTAATTTTCACCATTCTCAAGTTATAATCAAATGCGATTTCCTCCTGTACATTACTTATGGGAGTTTTTTACATACACACGTTCTATCCTCAATATCTCAAGTTCTATTCAAGATAGAGACTTCGTTTTGGTTTAAGAACACTCGCTGAAACACCTTCTTTCTTTTGAGTTTTTGAACACTTAAATCGGTTGAGTTGGAGAGGAGCTAGGCGCGGACATTCAATGTGGAGTTATGGATTTTTGTAGGTTTTTGGCAATTTTTCGACATTCAAAGATCTATATCTCAGGTTTTAATATAGCCACAGAGTTCGTTCTTTTCTATTATAATGATTTCTGATACTTATTTAATGGATTCGATACGAGCGAAGCCGCGGGTAAAAGCTAGTATTTATAAATTTCAGACGTCAGAATAAATCATTTCAGTGAACTTTTTAACAAGAAAATCAACCAAAATATTAGTAAAAATATAACAAGTACTTAAAAAAGAAACGAAATTATACATACGGAGACAATTTATGACATTCTCATAAAGTAGTTGCAAATATTAGAAACGATGATCAGAATTAAACCTCCAGTATGTAAAATATTGATAGTAAGGTTTACATTTAGAATGTTATCGAAATTATAATTGAAAATATTGTAAAATATCCACCTTTCTCACGTCACCACGGGTTTCTGAAGCTTCTCTTACCTCCGACCTCGACTACAGTTCATAAAAATGTTTCATATTAAAACCAATTACTGAGCTATGTATCCAGTCTCACATTACTGAAATAATTTGAAAATATTATATGGTTGTCGTCTAATAGCCATATAGTGTATAATGGAGTTTAAGAACTAGCCAATAACTGTTTTTTGTGTATTCGATGAGGTCTTCGAAAAGCCATCAATATCTCCGAACAAGAACAAAAATACTGGAACGTCTCTATGAGAAATATCTTAAGCTTTTTTTGTTAAACATTTTTTGTAGTGTACAAAAACACGTATATATACGAAACTCATTTTGTATTCTGGTCTGGATATCAGCAAATGGGAATGCTTAAGCTGCATTTTCCCTGTAATTATCTCTTATACACACAGAGAGAACTGTTCGTCCCTGGAAATGATGGCCTGCTTGATGAACACACCTCAACGGTTTACTCAGTCTTTTATTATCATTTAACTACATCGTTCATAAATTTTCCTTCTTGATAAGTTGAAACTGTTATTTGGTTCATTGTAATTGACATTTCTAATCATAATTAGAGAAAATGATGTAAGAGTTAAAAGGGATCTTCGTATACAGTATATAGGAAATCTGATTTCTCGCATATGATGTTATTGAAAAATATTCCTAGATTAAAATACATATTTGTTTAAATTATGATACTGAAGTATCAGTCTTGAAGGCAGTTGTAAATGATATTTAAATTAATTTAAATGAATCCAAAGGAAAACAAAATGTACGAATCATAGGCGGGTGGTTATAATAACTAATCGAATAACTTTGATATTAAAAGCGGATACATGTTATTAATGTTAAAAAAAATTGATTTGAAATATTTTATGAGCTATCTCATTTTATATAACATTCTTTCTTAATACTTTATTCTTTTTTTAGCACAAATAAGTTTTATTGAGTTTGTTCTTAGTGGTAGGACAATAACGCCTCGTTCTCGCATCTCTATCTACAACATATTTCATACATTCATCACTATGATATCGTACTAAGCTCAGTAATGCAATTTTCAAAAATAGTTAATTGAATTCAGTATACTCCTCGGCAAACCAAACTTCAATCTGGGCTATTCTCCATTGGGTGAGTGGTGGTACCTATACAGCCTTATAGATAAAACAATCTCCAGCTTTTTCAGATGTTTATATTAGGCACTCTGTAAAATTGTGGTATTTAACCCAGAAGAACCCATTATTTCTAATCCTATTGTAAACGAAAGGAATCTGGCTTGCTCTTATATAAATATCCTTTTGGGCTGATCCTGGAAAGATCGATATCCTACAAAATAATGTGATGGACGGAGGTGCCAAATATATAAAACATCTTAATTTACTCCTGCCAGGTAACAATTCCATGAAATAGTATCCCTGCCGGTACACATATCTAATGTCCCAGACGATGAATATTTAAGTATTCGAAAGCTCGGAAAATATATTAAAGTTAGTCCACTTTGGTGTCTCGTTGCCACGTTCCCAATAACAAACTGCTCATAATATAGCTGGCAAAGACTTCTTCACACGTCGTGTGATTGACACACAGAAGGCGCTGACATTGTCCAATCCATATGACATTTATGAAGTACCAACCTTCAAAAGACTAGCTGTGGAATTTCTTGACATTTCTATCAGTCAGAAAAAAGTGACAGTCATTTAAGTGAAATTATGTTTACTATCCTGTTGTTCTTATGATGTTATAATCTTGTTATCATGTCACATTGATGTGATTTTAGTAGAATTTTTCAGGTATGAGCTCAGCAAAGTTTTGTTTTTGAGAGTTTCTAGGTCCCTTATTCGTTTTTTTCTGTATAGGTACGGATAAGCTCAGTTCCATATGGTTTGACACCCGATATTATAATTTGAAATAAGATGATCAGTGCCATGTTCAGTTTCTCTCCTCCATACTTACTTAATTCGGTTTCTATATCATCAATACCAAATGCTGTTCGATATTTCCATTTTGTACCCAATTCATTTGTCGTCTGTAATACGATTAATATCCTGCATGACATGATTTTTCTAGTACGTAGCATGTTCTAAATATTCTTATGACCAGCCTATAAGTCCGTCTCACAGTTTGCTGAGGATATTTGCAAGTATTTCTTCCATTTGTCGTTTGTCATACTGAACACACTATACTACCACAATTACACTGTATGATATGCGATGTATGAAGACGATAACTCGGTTATCAGATATGGACGGTAAACTAAAACCTAATAACTAGACTTACCTATATACTAAATTTTCTCAACAATAGACCTGCTCCCGCGAAAATTAATTCCAGTGGGAAAACCTTCTTGGTGGAGATATTCACTTTTATTCTTTGATTTCTAGACTATAGAGTAGGATTTACAGAATTGGCCCTCTGTCCCTATTTAGGCTAATCTTGCATTTCGCAATTTCAATGCTTTCAAAGTAGTCTCACAAAGCGATTTCTTAAACCTATGACGGTTGATTAACCTATTCACAACTCTTTTATCACAACCGCACATCAGAAAGTGTAAGGTGTAGTGGTAGTGTAAACAGTGTATTCAGTATGAATATCTAGTTGTCTTTTTTATGTTGGAGTCCTAACAATTTTGTACCTTCCATGTATCTGGTGCTGCTCTATTTCGTTTATGATCCTTTCTTCTCTTTTGTCAATTCCTTCATTTCGTTAATTAACCACGACTTGGTGTTTCTCTTAGCTTTTCTCACCTCATTGTTCTCTACAACTTGATTTTTCATGAATGATGTTGTTTTCCTGAGAATGCTGATGTATTGCTCAGACGTCTAGGATGTGTCCAATATTTTTAGACTTTTTTCATGAATGATCCAAAATGCACTAATGATAATCCAAGCATTGTTCTAGTTTTGGTGTTGGTAGTAATGTGTTTTGATTTGAGCATAACTTATATTGAGGTTTTATAGGTTCCGATGTACAACTATTCCAACCCTTGCCTGCGCTTTTTCTGTCCTCATTTACTTCGCTATAAAACATTATTTCATGATGCTTTCTTTTCAGTTTTCGAGAGCACATGAATATCAATATTAATATTAACGACTTCCATTAGCACTCCTTGATCTCGTTGGTGTGTGTTCTTAGCAGGCAAGTGTCAATTTATTTCGTTCCCAATCTTCTTTCTTTCCTTTCCCATCACGTGTCGTTTCCTAATTTGATTCGCCTTGTTTCCGAGGTTCTTTGGGCGGTGTAAGCTTGTAAGTTGATAACTTCGACTATAAATCCTTCTTCTTTTTTTTCTCTTGGAATTATAAGAATCACTCGATAAACTCTCGATGTATCCAGCGATTAATGCGGATTTAATTGTATTCCTCAATTGCCTTAAATAGAAATTTTATTCATAATATTTGGTAATGAACCCATAAATTAATTTTCGTCATCATCATTATAAATGATATTTGTGAAATTATCGAATTCAGTAATAACTTGTACAAATATTCCAGCTACCAGTAGCTTCTAATTGTATATATTCTTAATGGCTTTTATCTTTACATGTCAAACCAAATTTATATTCTTGATGGGATTGCCTTGGGTTAGATTATATCAGATGGATTCAATTATATCTGAATATCGGATTATAATTGAGGTATATCAGAAACAAAAACTATTATTGGAATACTGATTTAGCAAATCTTTAAATGAAGAATAATATTCAATAGCGATTAGTTTCATCCTTTGCATGTGAAATTGACGTAGTTACAAATTAATTCGATCTTAAAATATCCTACTCCATAATATTGCTGGATAAGAGACAGAGTATGTTCTATTTTATGAGAGAGAAAGGATGTTACATATTTCATAAGACACAGATAACGACTGTTCATTCTTGTATATGTAGAATGTGGTGATTAGTGAGATAAACAATTTTGAATAAATCATCGTGAGATTTTGTCTCTATATCTACTAAAATCTCACCTCGGCTCGTATGTTCAACAATTAAGTAATTCACCACATCACTTTGAGAGGATTTGGATAGAAGCTTCATTCTTTGTGTCAATTGAGGTGATAGTGCCCGATAGGACTCCTGTTACTATTCATATATTGTTCTTTCTTAGATTGAGAGATTCAGCAAAACTTTTCTGGTTATAGTTTACCGGAATAGCTTATGAACTATTTCCTTTTTTTTACTCTGGTGTGTCCCGGAACCCATTGTAGGGTAACTCTATTTTTCTTGCCTAGTTCGTTTAATTTTTCTAAGCAATCCCAGAAAAGTTTGAATTGTATGGTACGGTATAGCTTATATCCTTTTTCTGTATTTTAATTCAAAAATGCTTGGACACGTCGATTTTGCTTTTGAGGGGGACACATTTTAAACATATTATTTCATCTCCGCCTTACTATACTCATACTAGCGGGATGAGTTACAAAAAGGAAAATTTTCAATTTGTCTTTCTAAAGATACTCTATTTGTTGAATTTTACTAAAATAGTTAATGCGAAAACGGCTTTGAAGACAATAAGCCGATAATTTTGCTATTAACGAAAAATACAAATAAGTTTTAATTATCACTAGTGAAAACAACTACAATAATTTCTAAATTATTTAATTTAAAGGAAAATGGGATTTCAAAAACACGACATTATTTATCATAACTAAGTTTTTTTGTTGAAATAAAAACTGCAGATACGTGTAGGAAAAGTATTTACACAGTCTCTTCATTGATTCAGTTTGGTTGCTTTTCAAGTTATTCTAATTTCACGGTACAAAATGATTTATTCCAATCCAGAATGAGTTGAAATAGTTATTTTCAGAATAATAGTTTTGCTAGACTTACGGCTCGCATATCTTATGAGAGTCATCCCGATAAAAATGTGAATGATGCGTACGTTGGCAAGTTAGTTAAAAAGATTGTAGATACCAAATCTGTCTGTAATGTGAAAGACCAGCCGCAGAAACCAATCAGATATGAGCTGTGGAAGTTACTGTGTTAGGGCATGTTGATTTGGATCTCTCAATATACTCATCAACTAGCTGAAGCCTCAGGTGTCTCCGGTTCGTCCATAATACGAATTTTAAAAGCGTATAAATTTTATCCGTACAAAATTAAACTAGTACAGGAACTAAATGAGGATAATTCTGATAGAAGGCTGCAATTTTGTGGAACAAATCTTGTTCTAGAAACAATTTACCCTAAATCCAATCACTCAATACAGAAAAATAAATGATAAATTGAATAAGAAAGTTTTATAGAAACGATGATTTAAACAAGCCTAAAGAGCTAAACGACATACTTGGAATTACTGAGGATAAAGAAATTGATTCGGTAGTAGCTCAAGAACTATCTAAAAGAAAACGATGTGGAATTTGTCTTGCGAAAGTTGAAAGTTGTCACACAAACGATTTCCGACGATTTTCACGAAATTTATCTTATAGTGAAATCCGACCACGACTTAATCCGGAAAACCAACAAAACTCGGTGGCTCCAGATGGTACTTGATCACAAAAAGTCGAAACGATTTAATCAGTATACTGCTGGTTGGTTTAATTCACGTCGGAAGTTCGCGATTCAATTTCATTCAATTTCATTTTTTTATCAAGATAAATGTTTCAATTATCAATAAACAACTCAATAAGCATTCGTTTGCCAACACGTTCTGAGTGCGTTCACCATTAAAAATGTTAAACTTGATGATGGCAATGTCAGATTTAACATATTCACATCATTGTTTCCATATCCCAAAACTTAGGTAGTCCCCGTATTCCATTTTTGCTTGTGATTGATCGCATCATGCATTATCAGTTGCGTAGCTAGTAGCCACATTACTAACATAGAGCTGGTAATGTTACATTTAATCGTTATCTGTTAATATGAAAATCCATTTTTACTTGCCAATTTTTACCAAAATGAACCTCGGCGTACGTGTATTTTCACTCAAATATGACGCATGTATCATCAATTTTATCAGAGTCCATTCACATAAAACTCTTCCTGCTTCCATATTACCGTGACCAATAAATCACATACATGATCCATGCCTTTCTGTCCCATTCCTCCGGACTCGGTTGAGCACCTGATAAGTTCAAATCTCCTATAAATTACCGTAAAACTCCGAATCTCTCCCGCACTCTCCAATAATCATTTTTATAGGCAGTTGATCAGAAATTCCGCTTTTGCCTACACGAATTTCAAACAAAATTGGCAATTTATCACGGTGATGGTTTAAATCTGTCCGTCAAGCCTCGTCATAAACATTTTAATGAATATAAAGGAAATCTGTTATGATTTTCTTTTCAAAGCTTCGAGAAAATGTAACAAATTATCGCTGAAATCTGAGGAAAATTTACATTCATTGTATTATTCGACTCATCAATTTATATCCGTTTCAAGTTTATAGGGAGAACTGAGAATTTAGTACCAATATCAGAAGAGAATACATGTTTTTCGTGCATAATAGAAGAAAAATATTGATATGATATGAAAACAGTTGAACTTGATGCAACATTTATGTTCAAATCAGGAAAACAGCTCCCATTTTCATATTTATTTAAATGTTATAATTTTTCTCGTCGGTACAGTAAGATTTTTTTCACAATATCTAATGAAATAAAAGAAAACATTTATTTCGTTCATATGGCAAATGGTTTATTCAATTGTGTTATTATGTTTCAATCAAAATAATGGAATATCTTAGAAGTGGATTCAGGTTTAGGGAATACATCGGAAAATGATATCAAATAAATGTTGTCTCATACAAAATTTATAATTTCAAATGAATCAAATTGTTATGTTGGAGGATGAGTTTGAGGCACCCAGTCTCAAATATCAATGAGTTGGATACATTGAATTAACAATTAACATTTAACATATTTCATCTGATAACCTTAATAATTACTTGGTGGAAGTATCCAAAAATTTATCAAATTCTAAGCTCCTTGTCATGGACCACTTCTATATCTCCCTGATACTAATGCTAACCTACACAGCTTCTTGTTTATGTAGTTCCATCAGAGCTTCGCAGTACAATTGATAACATGAAAAATAAAAAATACTCATCTGGAAATGATGGAATTTTTTGACAATAAAGAATTTCTCTCTCTTCAAATTCCTAATTCAACTGTGCCCACCATTAATTTCAATCACAATATTGTGCGTCACACTCTGTATTTTGATTAGCGTTGTGTTGTTTCCCAACATTGTTCTGCTATTTTGTTGGAGTTTTTGTGTCCCACTTTCTTAAGTGTTATCACTATTCCTTCAAGGTACTTGAGCCTTTTAACGAAATGGGCGGATATTGACAAAGTTTCCATGGCTTGCTCGAAGAATCTACAGTCGTCGTCCTCTGCCATGCCCATGGTCTTGATGTGGTATTTTACAGAGCAGTAACTTGTCAAAAGACCGACCACCAGTTTTATGTCGTGTCTGGTCACAACGAGTTCTTCAGACTGCTGATAGTTATCAATCTACTGGATTGTCTTATGCCTGAAGGCCTAACTCCATCTGATTATTTAGCGATTCGTTCAGTTCGTTATTGAAGTGGCAATTCGTGAGGCTTTAGTAGGGTTCTGGTCCAAGGTATAAGGTCGTTGCGCTTTTCTTTGCAAAGTTGTCTGTTTTACTTTGTTACTTTGATTCCGTTATCCATGGCTTTTAGAGAGTGATATACTCCCACACAAGTTTGGATGAGCATGCAACAGCTTCCATGACCTTCAAGGCCGCTTATATATCTAAGAGAATGTATATGTGCTTGTTAGAGAGGTTTCTATCCAAACTCTCCTGAGCACATTTGTGTATTGCTAGTAGCTCTACCTGAAAAATGGGAGTGATGTTCCTAGAGGTATGGAAAACTTGAATTTTGGTCCAGAAATGTTGAGTCTAACTCCTTGCGCTAGCTTCGAACCCTATATGTACTAGATGTATACATTTCGAGATTGCGGAAAATTTTTTTTACCTATGATTGGCAGTCGTTAATCACAACTTTAGATGGGTATCTATGTCCTAACCTAACCTAACCAGAAGTATAGCATATACATTTTGTCCATTGGTTTGTCACGTCTTTCCAGCTTTATTAGCTTAGGTGACCTATCAGATTTCCTGGCTGCTTCAGTTTACTGGCTGGATAAGCCTATGGACTTCGCCAAATTTTTTACTATAAGTTAAAGAGGAGGCAGATTGAGTAGTGCCTCCAAAGCTATGGTATTGCAGATTGATATTGCCCTTGTAACACCATAACAGATTAGCCTTTGAATCTTGTTTCGTTTCTTATGAGGTATTGTTTGTTCAGTTTTTGACCACCAAACAAGCGCTACATATGTGATCATGGGTTCAAGTAAGTGGTTATTGCAGGATGACTTTTAGATATTTTGCTTCACTGGAAAGTATTACTTTAGTTCCATTAAGGATAGGTACGCTTATATTTGCCTTTCTCCAACGGACTAGTGAGGTTTTATCCATCAAGAACTGCTCTCCATGACCGCAGTTTTTTATTGTATTTAGGGTCGTTTACATCCGGACAGAGATCACACCATCACTTTATTCCTATTACTATATTATCCACGTAGCCTAGAACTGTAAAGCCAGTGCTACTAAGTCTAATGAGAATTTTATCCACTACCACATGACCACACTAGGGGCAATAGGATGATAGGACACAACTTTGCGGATAGTCCTCCACTGTAGTAGCAGTCGGAATGTTTATGAGATTTTCCACTTCTTGTTATTCTAACGTCCTTTTGATGGACTGATATGAGGTGTTATCAAAAGCTCTTTCTATATCAATAGAGACTGTTAAAGTATATAGAGCCTATATTTCCTGTCAAGAGCTTTCTATATGTCTCCAAGTAGGCAATGTACATTTGTGGTGAACTTGCCTTTTTGATGAGCGATTGTTTTCCCTATTTTAGGTGTAAGCGATACTTTCGCCTCTCGTCATAATTTGGGTATATAGCCTAGAATCAGGCTGGCTTCAAAAATAATCTGTTGTTTCTTCATTACCTCGGAGCCTTTCTGTAGCATGGCTGGGAAACTTCCATCTTTGCCAGGAGATTTTTGAGGCTTGAAGCTCTCAATCCACCCAATCGACTGATAATGTTCATTGAAAAGATTTTTTGTGTTAGAATTTCGCTTCTCTTATTGGGAACAATATCATATTCTTCTAGTAAGTTCTTCTTGTTTTCAGCTTTTTTAGTGACATTTGAGCGGAAAAAGTGAGTTTATCTTATAACTTTATTGCTTATTGTTGTTGTATTCCCCGTTTCGCTTTTAAAGTAATCCATTTAAGTGGGTTTTGACGAAACTTTTTGAAGACGTTGTGTTGGGACTAGCTCATGAATTCGCTAACAAAACTGTCTCTAAGTTCTTCTCTTAGAATTTCCTTAGCATAGTTTGCTGGGACTGTTTTGTGGTTCGTCCAATTGCCAGTATTTTGGCATTGTTGAACCGCTTCCTTACCACAGTTCTCAAGTGGCCCAATTCTTTGCTCAACCAAGGCACGTTATGAATTGCTTTTGATTTTATTGAGTTTATTTTTATTATAATTTTTCAGATCTATCTCTACTCTCATGTCCTTTATATTATCAGTACCTATTCGAAAGAGGAGTATCAATCCGTAAGGAATCTATTTAGAAAAAAAATTCAGTCTATGCTTACTACAATATTATCATGAAATTCACATGAGAAAATGAATTAAATTCATTGGTTGACAAAAAATTTCCTCATAATGTCGTTCAACATATTTCGAGAGCAATTTCCATCGAGATTTTTCGCATATAGTTTGATAAATTTCTTATTTGACGTCTTATTGAAGTTCAAAAACATTATCGGAATGATGTCGATTTTGGCTTTCCTTTAACATCAGAAACAGAAAAAGGAAATATTACTTTTGAGTTTTTGTTAGCGAATATAATCATCTAACATCATTAGATCTTGAAATATATAGAAATGTTCCACGTACAAAGTCACGCACGATAAAATAGAGCTTTTCTGTGTTGAAATACAAGTACAAATTGCTTTTTTATACGTGGCCTCGCCTAAACGTAATGTAAAAGTAGTAAGAACAAGATTCGCACATTGGCAGCGTTAGGTTATTTTATTATAGAGAAGTAGTGAGCACAGTCAATTAAAAATACAGGTAGAAAAATCCTTTGAATAGAAAGCATATTTCAGAGACAAAATTATTATTTTCTAAGGGCTAATGAGCCTAGCATTAACAAAGAAAAGTCTCAGTGAACTTAATGATCAGTCAAGGTCTCATCAATCTCAGAAAGAGTCTCGGATCAATATTTTTTCTACTCGCGATTTGGATCAAAACTTGTTATTCTCCTCAACTGCTGTTCCTACCACTCAAAACCATGATCTCATGGAGATGCAATCAGAATTGAGTAGACACAGATAGAGGATACGAATAGTTTTTTCTTTATATCATCAGTTCAGTCCCGGTTGAAGAGTCATTTCTTGGTCTCAGTATTTTCAATATTACAGATACACGTCAGATATAATCTTTGACATGCTGAATTTGACAGTTCTGTACCGAGCAAAATCCAATTCCAAAATTCAAATTCGGATTCAGGCCTAATGACTCTAGCTGCAACGCCATTACCAAGGATGACTCTCAATTCTCAAAATCCCAAGCCATAGTCTTCAGCTATACCAAAACCGTCATGATATCAGCAGAGATCCGTTGTATTTCGGAGGTTTACTCACAATCTCAGCTGGATGGTCAGTTTGAACAATACAATAAATAGAGTATGGAGACAAATCTGTCTCATCAACACAATTTGAGAAAAATTCGAATGAAACTACCCTCTTATCCTAATTTATACGTATAGAACCTAAATCAAATATAGAGCAAACGCGTGCAGCACCTTACACTACCATATTTTGAGAAGGCTCTTACTTTAAGAGCAGTTCATTCTCAGAAACAGCTATTATCAGTGCCAATTTGGCTCCAGTTACACCGTTTATGTCGATATTGTTATAACCCCTATTTCCAACGGTCTAAACGCACGAAACCTCGATACGTGATTCGTACTA
Source organism: Diorhabda sublineata (assembly GCF_026230105.1). Lineage (NCBI taxonomy): Eukaryota > Metazoa > Arthropoda > Insecta > Coleoptera > Chrysomelidae > Diorhabda > Diorhabda sublineata. The sequence goes on along the minus strand of NC_079474.1, from coordinate 8,293,293 downwards.
TAAAATCAAACAATTACATTGCCAAAACACCCTTCTCAACCTCTGGATTACTTCTAGATGGCCCTTTCGTCAAAACTTAAGAGGAAAAATTCGAATTTCGAATTAGGTTAATCATTATATCGCTCAACTATCAGAACTATTACACAAAACTATCACAGCAATCGCATCCCTAGAGCTAAACATTCTTCGAATGAAACTAGGTCTGTTATGAATTATTTTAAAAACAAAACTTAATAATTATTTCGTGGAGTTTAGTACGAATGTTAGCTCTAAAGTATTGACATTTTCTTCTTTATACCTGTGAATAGATTTGAGCTAGAGCAAACCATACATAACATTCACAACAAGACTTCTTTTAGCATCGATCAACTTATTGTCAAATTTTCCAGAAATTATGATTAACGTTCAATGTTCTCTGATTAACGAATCTTTTGAAAATATGTTTTTCCACAGCTGCTCAAAAACAGCTATTATTCTCCTGCACAAGGGTGGCGAGAAAGATAACACTTGTTACTATCGTCCTATCGCATTAGTACCAATCATATCGAAGATAATTGCAAGACCAATGAAAAACCGTCTATTGCCTTTTCTTTTCAAACATAAAATTTTGAAAGCTCAACAATTTGGTGTCCTACCTAATAAATGCATTAGTGACGCTATGTTTTCTGTTCTTAATGGTATATATACTTCGATCAATAATGAATTTTATACGACGTGTTTTGTGATTTCGTTAATGCCTTTGATTGTGTTGATCATGAAATACTGATTAACAAACTAGAGTATTACGGCATCCAAAGTGTTCCTTTAAAATGGTAATGGTGAAGTTTAGAGTAATTTGCCAGTTGGCAGTGGTGTACCTCCGAAATCAGTATTAGATCCAACTCTTTTTTGGTATTCATTAATGATGAATCACAGATTAACGAATTATTAGTAAACTCATCAGTTTGTTTGTGGATGACACAAGTGTAACCTGGAGTGGTCCAGATATACAAGTTCAACATTCTACAATGGGCAAAGATCTCATTACTGTTAAGTCCTGGTCTGACGCGAATGATCTCTGTTTAAACACTGGAAAAACTTTCTTGGTCTACATGTGTGTCTAAACAGTTTGGCTCTCATACTGCTCTAACAACTTACTAATCGTTGTTCAAATCACATCTTCGCTATTGTTTGCCTCTCTAGGGGTCTTATAGTTTGAAGCTCTTTCTTTCTTTATTTTCTGTAATTTCAACTCCCCATTCTTTTCATTTCATAATACGTTTGTTTCTATCGCAAATACTTTCACTACTCACTGAGAGACCCATTCATAGCTACCCTATTAGAAGAAAAAACTTTATTTACATGTACTTAACAAATTCCATCATCTCCAGTGCCAAAAAATCATTCAATCAGCTACCTCCAGAATCGAAAATGGCAAGTATATTTAATAAGTTCTAGAGATTGACAAATGCATATGTGCTACAAAGACCTTATAATTCTTTGGTAGAGCTCCACATTTTACCATAGACTCAATAGACTGGCATAATTCAATTTAGTATAAAGTGAGATATGATGTGTATTATAATTATTATTATCAAGCCAAATTATTATTTTTTATTATCTAATATAAAATTGTGTCACTTCGTCCATAAAACTGTGAAATTTTAAGACAATGAGGCTTATATATTTCTCTCCCATCATTTATACACTTCAGAATGAAATTGGAACCAATTTTATTTTCATGGAGAACAATATTAAGCTTCACCGAATGAGAAGTGTATAAAATACATCTTAGTTTTATAATATTGAAACATTACGGGGCCAGAAATTTGTTAGATACGAATTCAGTTGAGTACATGTGAAATTTGCGAAAACATGGAATATCAAACAGAATCAACTCTTCTATCACCTGTCAGTAACTCACCGTCCAAGAAGTAGCACCATCTCAACAAATACTTAACATTTATTGTTTCCATGCACAAGCGAGTTAACGTCGTAGTACAGTATGTAGCAGCAAACATTGTTGCTTACTGAGCATTGTCCTATAAACCAGTTTTTTCTATATTTCACAATCTGGTAACCATCTTTTTGTTGTTTACTTAAAATTCAATTTATCCAATGGATAATGGATAATTTATATGACTCAGATATTGTTCTTCTCAGAAATATGGGAGAGGCAAAAACAACTTGCAATATTGTTCTTATAAATTTCTCATGATAGTGATGTAACTTGTTAATTGTTCATAGGAAAAACGTTGGATGAATATTCTTCAAATCTTTCAGACTATCTACATAAAATGATTGGTAATATGAGGGTTTCTACTTAAGTTTTGAGATAGATAAATACAAAAAATCTTTATAATTCGATATGATATTCCCGTGTTTCAAAATATTCTACATGCGTTTGAACCAATTATCGATGCATTTTTCCAATTCTTATTGAGTGATGATGTGATTTGAACGCATCCACATCTTCAGGTGTAGAGAAAAGTTGTCCTAGCAAAATATTTTTTCTCTGCGGGAATAAGAAGAAATCATCAAGTGCTAAATAAGAACTATAACTATATATAATGACCAATTAATTCGCTGGTTTGACTGTTCAACAACTATTTTGTTAGAACTGATATGTGAGAGATAGTATTGTCTTGGTGCAGAATGATTCGTCTTCTGCAATTTGTTTTTACGATTTATTCAAACGTTTCTGACAAAAAAATGCTGTTATACTATTCAAAATTGACCGTTCTACGTTACTCTGTTGAAACGAACAACTTTCTTTGGATTTGGCTCGTCTTCTCAGTCTATCGTTGTTTGGTTTCGGGTTCATATGCATAGATTTATGATTCGTCGTTTGTCACGCTCCTATAGACATCTTTTGAAGTACCGTGAGTGAATTTTTCCAGCATTTCTGGCACCAATCAACTCTAGTTTTATATAAAAAAAAATGTCAGATTATTCCATTCCCAGTTGAGCCCACTTACCCAACGGAAAATTTCACAATTTATTTCTTTAGCATCATTGCAGCTTTTCAGCTTATGAATCGTTATTTTTCTCATAGTTGTGTACCTAACGCACAAATAAATACCTTTCACAGTGTTGACACATTAACACAACTAATGACAATGACAGAAAAACATACTACTTTATCTGATATAAAAGGATATTATTCAAGAGTGTATAATGAAGGTTATTACTTACGTGGAGAAGTTTTCTAAATTTACACTACTAAATTGTGAATATTCAATAATGTATCATCTCCTAAAATTATGAAAACCGATGTTTTTACAGCAAAACAATATAAAATGGCTAAATCGAGAAAGCATCTGATACCAGAAATTAATCAAGCAGACGTATCAACACTACACAACAGTAGTGGATAAACAATTTTCTTATAATTCTAATTTCAGCGACTGTAATAATTTTGGAAGTATCAAATTTAGAAATATGCTTTTCTAATAGTTGCAACTGTTTTTAATTTATTCAAAAAAGATGGACATTTACACAGTAAGAGATATGTTGATTCCTATTATTATTTCAAAAATTCTCCATAACAGTTTTTGAATCAGCCCAACAAACCTTGGAATATCAGTAAGTTGGATGTCGGCTCAAAACACTGTATAAACTGCTTTTTCTCTGTTAATAGTCATACTCAGCCAACAAGAGCTTTATTAGGTATTTCTCATCCATTTCAATTCTCACACTTTTTTTTCTCTGGATATAGTCGGCTATATATTGTGACAAAGTTTTTTGTGTGCTAATACATGTTGCTCATATCTACATGAATTTCAGTGTTTCCAAAATTTTTTTGGTTTTTTTAATTTTATTTGAGGTACAAATTCATCTCTAGAGCTAGATCTTCCAGCAGAAAACCCTAAATACTAACCCATATTCCCACATCTTTATGTATTTTAGTTTCGTGTAACAAGCCATTAGGCCTGGTACGTTTTTCTCCAAGTATTTTGAATATTTATTCGCTCACCTATTGTGACACTGATTTGTACATTCCAACATTCGAGTTTTTCAAGAAATTCATTTTTTATCGACCTCCCACTTCATAATAAAATTTTTGGTGATGATTTTTTATATTCTCCAGAAAGGCAGCATAACAGTATTCTGTATTTTATTTATTTGTTTGTTTATTTTTTTTATATTGCTTGTTCTAGACCATTGTGCTGTAATCTGTAAGGATGTATACTTTTTGAAGCTTATTTTCATTAGAATGGAAATCCTGACGAGTTTATTTGCGAATTCTTAAAGTGTTGTTTCTCTAAAATGCATTATTATTACAATTGGAGTTCGAAAACACACAGGCTCAATCTTACTTGCTTTTTTCCACAGTCCATTTGCTGTGCATATAATAATCGTTGGTTTGTGTGGCCGACAGATTTTTAGATATTTTGTATTTCTTCACTTTTGTGATTGTCGAGTAGATTTTTGAGTTGCACCGTTGCTTGATTAAGTCTAGTTTCATCAACTGGGACTTTGTCTGCTTGTATCCTTGATAAATGAAGGTGATTCTTGTTGTTCACGTGAGATTTAATTATTAGGTTTCATTGCCAATGCTGCCTCTTGAATAGACTGTGAGATGTACAACAGCGTTGTCAATGATGATGTTTAAAGTAGAATGTTGAGGCCCAGTATTCCGTCAAGTATGTTGCAAAACACGTTCCAGTCAGTGAATATGTTATGTAGAGTACCTAGGTAATTCTGCAACTCCCAGAAACTCTGTGCTCACATTTATAAGAATAGGTGAATGGTCAAATTGAAGTTCAATACATGATTATGCGTAGAGGTAATCTTTAGAAATACCTTTGTGTATGCCGAAATCTATTAGATAAGGTAACTTATTTCGATCAGTGAGTGAGTAGGTAGGCTCTTTAGTTGATATATATGTTAGCTTATTATCTTCTGTTGCTCTTAGGAGTTGTCTACCTTTTGGGGTAATTAGTCTCGATCCCCAATGAGTATGGTCAGTATTATAGCCGCCATCAGCAATACGATAATTATCAAAATGTAAGGAGTATCCAAAAAAATCTGTTATCAAGAATACTTGAACAACAATTATCCCCACATTTTATATATTATCCCCCCAAATTATTAGAAAGAATCAACTAATCCTACAATTGCGTAAACGTGTTCATAAATAATGGAAAATCTAGTTTCCTTTTATGTTAAACTTTTTCATCAAAAATTGTCAATATTATGAAATATACAATCACCTTACATCAATATCATATTATACGAAAAACCTTGTATACGGCTCAGGAAATTTATCAAGTTATATTTTTTAAGTTTAAGAGACTATTCACTTTATCAGTGGTCTTACAAGTATTACTTTTCATACTTTCTCTGACCTATTCAGAAAATATTAACAATTCCAACGTAGTTACAAATTTTTCTAAGACTACACTCCTTTTTACAAAAAATTCCGCCACCATTGGCAGAGCAAGGTTTCTATTGTGAGTTTGACCTCTCGGGTCATTTGTATTGGAAGGAGCTTTTAAGCTGAAACGACTTGAAATAGTAGCATTTTACGTGGACCTGCAGTAGGCAGCTGCGTCTTGCTTTATCGATTTTATATTCTGCGAGGTATTATTTTTGAAACAATTCACTGTTTGTGATAATTGACTTTTCATGATGCAATGAACTAAAAAGAGAAATATCAATTTACCGTTTTCATGACCTAAAAACAGCTTTTATTGCAAATATAGTAGATGTAATCTGGAATCGTTAACAAATATTTGAAGAATGTGGTTATCTAAGCTGTTGAGTAACAAATAAAGATAATTCGTGAGAAAACCAATAATAAGAGTCGTGTTCCGAACGGTGTTTGTTGGAAAACTTACTAATCAATGCTGTTTCATTTACAACGCACAAGTTGAAACCAGTCAATCTTCTTCCTCGTGTTATTACAGAGTTAAGTGTATTCTATCCTTTGGATATTACTTTTGGCTTTATATCTCAACGTTTCTTTGAAGCCTTTTGAGTCATCTACAACTAATCAAATCAGGAGGGATGCTACTGTTGTCATATTAGAAAAAAAATAGAACTAAACAATTTAGTGGCTTCGATTTCTATTAATTCCCCTCAGTTGATTTAGAAAGTGGATTGCTATATACTTTTTTTTGCTTCACACTATTTGGATACTATAAAATGCCGTTAAGTGGTGGACCTAAGCTTTCGAAAATAATTTCCACGTGTTTCTCAGCGCCATTATTGTTATAATTGTGATACAGTTAACATAGGACAAAGTTTATTTATATTTAAGACTTATAGCCAAATCAACGCACACAATAAACATTCTACAATCTGCTGGTTATAAAGATAACACATGCACAAGTTGGCAAGTTTATTTCCTAAAATATTTCCAAATTTCACCTACATCTAAAGGAATAATACTTAAGCGAACTAAAAAAGCAGTTCCGTGAGATTGGTCATGTAAGATAAATGAAAAAGCAGCTGCCAATGTACTAAGTGATGATACGAAATTGGATATTAAGATTAAGTTTTCAGAAAACCCACATAACTCTGGTCAAATAGTAGCCCCAGTGTTAAATGTTAGCTACATATCAATTTTTCTAATATTAAAGGGGAATAGAATGCATCCTTATAAAATGATACCAGATCAGGAGCTAATGGAAGTAAATTTTGATGGAACGTATTATTGTGAACAAATGATCACAAACTATGTGATCCAAATAGAAGATGTCTTTTTTTCTGATGTGATCATGTTAATCTTAAACATAGTCGCTATTGCTTGAAGAGGAATCCTAACTATATGAGAAGAGAATACATGCAATTTAGTGAAAAAGTTATTCTTTGTGCACGAATTGATGGCAACTTAAATGGAAGTAATGATTTAGAACTGCTTAAAAATATTGTCTGCAAATATGATATGGTTTCAACAAAACAGAGCACCGCCTGATTACCAAATCTATGTCCGGTAGTAGTTGAACTACATTATTCCAAATCGATGGTTAGCAGAAGCGGGTAAAAATAATGGTCAGCACGATTTCCTAATCTGACGCCAGTGGATTTATTTCTATGGAGATATGTCAAAATAATCTATACAAAACAGAACCCCTCAATTTAGATATATGAGATGATGTTGAGTAGCTTTATATTTATTCCATTTGATTGAACCATATTGTTTGTATAATAAGTTTTTGGCTTTGTACATACAAATATTTCTAAATTCATATGTTATATAAAATATTTTTACAGCATTTGTAATTTCATTACTAGATCTCGCATTTTCATCTTATCATTCTCGCAAGTATTGGCTATATTTTCAAAGAACTAAACATAATATAATACGCCATTCAGCACACATAACACATATCACTAGCTGTGACCATCGGAATTTCAACGATGAAAGATGATCATTCCTCAAACTAAACATTTCACTCGACCATTTCACAGCGTTCAACGTTACGATTTGCCATTTGGATTGATTGAACACCAAAAAGTTTAAAATTTGACGCACGTTGATCAAGTTCCCATGAGTTATACATTCGTTCGTAAATATAGGACTGCTAAATAATATTTTCTGACGAAACAGGTCGATTGGCATGACACAAGTTCGACCACTAGAACACATATTGAGTAGATGACATTATATTGATTTCGAATTTCACAAAATAATAAAAATGTGAATAAACATATTTGCCGATGAAGCAAACAGACAGCTAACAGCCAATTATCACCTATGAGAAAAATAAGAAAACTTTTATATCTCAACTCTTAATATTGAAACGGAATTACAAAATTTTGAATTTTCCACATAAAAATAGAGACTGAAAGGAATTTTGAGAATAAGTAGTTCAACCAGTATGTGGAATGGGTCGTGGGTCGTGGATGTAAATTATTGTATAGTCCATTTAAAATATGAAATAGGTATGTAATAATAAGTGACAACATTAAACAGTTTGTTAAAATGTATTCCAATTATCAGTGAAAACGGAGATGAATAAATGAAATCTTTCGTGGCACAATTCTATTGATATTTTCAATCGCTTATATTTGTTCCCTCCTAATTTTTCCTTCTCAACTTATCTAATCTTGCTACGAAAATTCATCCAATCTCATACTTGTGTCGACGATTCAAATAGCTTTTGATTTTCTGAATGAATTAGATGCTCATATACTATCAATTTCATACCTTGAAAATTAAAGGAATTTATTACGTTCAATTCTCATTACAGTGGAATTCAATCCACCTCTCGGTATCCTTCAGTAAACCCATCATGTGTCTAATGAAATTTATTAATGAACTATTCCAATCAATTCCATGAGAATATGCCTGGAATTTGGCGATAAAGAATATCCATTCAATTTACTCCCATACCTCACACTTGTGAAAAGAACCGTTTAGTCCGATAATGAACTCTAAACTCGTCTGGAATTAATTAAACGAGTCCAGAGAAACTTCTGGTGCGGAATATAATAGAAGGAAAGGTTATATTAGAACTATGTTACCAATTACTATACACACTATTTTATTGGAATCAGATCCTAGAAATTCAAAAGCCAAGAGATCTCTCAAAATGTGAAAAACACACAAAACTCAAAACTCTAAACAAACTAACGAGTTTAATACTCTAAACAATCTCCCCTAACCTCTATATATTCCAATAAATGAAGGGTTCACCTTAAAAAATATTCCGTAGAGTGTTTTGTTCATTCAAAATATAATCGGTAGATTCTAATATTTCGAAACTCAAAATAATTTTGGCGGTAGTGCTTCGAAAAATGACCTCAATGTTTTCTCATGTGACCTTTCTCAATTTCTCGCAATTCACAAAATGCTTAACAATTAATTATAATGATAATAATAATTGATAACTTTATCCCTAAATATTTTTCAGTTTTCTATTAATTTTAGAGTCGGATCACCTTTTTTTGAAACACCCGGTGTATTCGTTGATCTTTCATATTAAAAATAATAGTTTATATTTGTTCATAAAAACCTTTCGTTCCTTTTGAACAATCAATACATCGAATTCATAAGTCATCAACCGTACAGTCCTTGTTTGGCAACAAATGATATCTTCCCATTTCGCGGATCAACAATATATTATGTGGTTAAAATGTCTATAGTCCTGAAGAATGATAGAAATTGAGCCTAGATTATGCTAGATGCTTCACCAATTAAGTTATCTCACAGATACATACTGGATCTCTATTTCAGTCATCTACTGAAGAGACCTAACGAGAAACACTACCTTTCTTATAGGTAAATTCATTCTTCTGCTAATTATTATTTTTTACTTCTAAGTTTGATTATTTCAACATGGGTTTTTAGTATTAAAACTATAATTTATTTGGCTAGAGCAAATTGTAACTAGGACCTACATTATGATGAAGGTATATATTAATTAGTATACAAAAACAAATAATAAGAGCTATTGATGCTACACTGATACTTTTAGATAGAAATGTCAGCTTACTAATGTCGTCAACAATGTATCTTACAGTCGTGGATAAAGTGATAAACATCCAGCTGAAAAAGAGCTAATATAAGACTAACCGTTCATAATTTCAGTTCAGAATTTACTAAAAATTTGTTACATGATATTTGAATTAAGTAATACAAAAGACTCTCTTGAATCTGTTTTGTCTTTTATATTTTTTGTAACAGTAATAATAGGACATAGACATAGACATAATTTTATGACAAGATCTACATTGAAAATATGTTACTCTTTTATATTTTTGGTGCCCTACTATTGTTTGCAGAGAACAAGAAGATTTTATTTTACCATCAATCGTTTATCTCACACTCCTTCTTTCTGTTGATCCTGAAACATAATTTAACGGGAATATATTCAAAACATTATAGTTTCTATAGTTTCTATAGAATATCTCATTCTTAAGATATTTCAATCGAGTTAATGCATAATAATTTTTCTCTACTTAATAAAATTTTCACCGAGCAGCGACTAGCACTTTATCTATTAAGCGATGAAATACCAGCTTAATTTCCGTTTCGACTAAAAACAGAATAAGAAGAAGTGAAAACATCCCTTGTCGCTAGTCCACGAAACGGAATCGTAATTATAAATGGGAAGTTATATAAATTTTACCTGAGGTAAAACCTTTTTGTCCAAATTATGCGAGAATAAAGAAAATTTACAGAGTTTATTCTTTACGGAGCTTTAACTGTTTTCTCTTTACCGTATTTATTTCTCGACACTTTAACAAGTAAAGACAAATGTTTGGGTTGTTTGGAATTCTCATAAACACTACGTTTCAATTTACAAAATAATTCTCTCAATATAGAAGCCTGACAAAATAATTTTGGTTATACAAAAGGTAAGATGAAAGAAGTAGGGAATTTGGGGCAAAAATATTATGAAATAATAAGGTACCTTAGAGACTGAAAAAGTTGCAGAGGGAGTTATTGTTCAAATATTCCATAATACGACGTACAACAAATTAATAGTTGCAACGGCTTCAAGAACTTTTACTTTTTTCCATATTTCCTTTCTTCTTCCCTCGTTTTGTCTGTCTCTCACAACCCCTGTTTCCAAATCTCTTCTAAATTCTCTCATACCTTTTTCTCCTGGTACCTATATGGATGGATTTCTCTCCATCCATTTCTTTCTTCGATTCAATTTCATTTTTGCTTAATTCTTCCTCTTCAATTCTTCGGAGTCGGAGGGGTGATATTCCGGTGAGGCTTTCGATCGATGTTGTTCGGAATGCGCCGGTAGCATTCTCAATGCACTACTTTGCAATGAGTCAAGTTGTTTAATACATATATGTTTTTTTACATGATGCATAGACGATTGAGCCGTAATGGATTCTTGATCTTATGAGTGTCTTATATGGGTTTGTTAAACATGTAAAATCGGCGCCCCATTTATGGCTGGCTATTGTTTTTAATAAATTGATGCCGTTTTGGCAGACTTTCTTGAGGTGATTAATGTGTTGTTTTCAATTAATTTTTTTTTTTTTCGAAGATAATGCCCAGAAACTTAATGTTTTCCACAAATTCCAAATTTTTACCTTTCAAAAACAGTACGGGCGTTTCTTGTATATATTTTCTGGAGAAGTTAATACACTTCGTTTTGGTTTCGGAGAATTTCAATCCGCTATTGTTAGACCAGTTGTTTAATTCGTCTAGTGCAGTTTGTATATGTGTTTGAATAGTAATCAGGCTTTTACCTTTTGTAAACAGTATCAGGTCATCGGCATACAATCTTCCTTTGACTAACAGAGAACATCTATCGAGTATAAAAACTATCGAGTTTGATTTATACTGTTGTACAAATGTTAAATTCGTTGTTATGATGCTTTGAGATATACTTTGATGTGGATATATGAGGTTGTCGATTTGCACTAGTGTTTGCAGTTTTTCACTATAACTATGTTTGCACTATGGTTTGTGAACGAGAGCTGGTTTTTAAACTACTTTACGGTATTTTGAGAGGGCTGTCACTCCACTAGGTCAATTTCATTGAGACAAATTTTATTTTGATATTCATGATGATCTTTTAACACATATATCGCTATTGTCAATGTCAAATAATAAAAGGGTGGTTCAAAAATAAATCAAAATTTTTGAATAAACGCGCGAAAAATTTAGTGGCGTGAAAATGACTGCACTGAATGTTAGGCTGGTGTGTTACAAAGTGTAGACAACGCAAGAAGCGCGTAACGTCGCTTTTTATTGTACTTATTACCATCAGCCATCAGCGCTCCAGTGTCTTTTTGTCATCCCGTCATTATCAATTTTTTGGTTAAATATAATGCAAAATCCTCAAAAATGTATCGATCTATTCAAGCAATACGGAGATGAGTGCCTCTTCTCAGGTGTTTGAATGGTGTTACGCCGCATAAGCCGAGAAATGTTACCACGCCACACTTAAGCCACATTCGCGGCGCACATGAACGGCTCAGTCTAAGATTTGAGAATAAATTCACACGCTGCACTGGTAGTTTTTCCAGAGAATATATGAGGGTTTATGAAGTGTAGGACGAAAGACAAAGCGAAGGTTATGTTAGGTTAGGTTAGGTTAGGCAGGGAAGGTATTGTGAACTGTATTTTAGGACATGAGAGGAGTAATATAGGCTCATTTTCTCACTTAACTACGAACTTTGAACACGCTGTATCATAGTAAACTTCAAAAATATAGTAAAATCTGTCCACAGACAAACTGCAAGTCAACGCTAGACTACATAAGCTTGACTTACTATGGATACGTAGAACAAATTGGTTTGAGAAACACTGGAACACTCTCCTGTCGCTACACAACTTCTATTTATTCGAACCATTGAAATAGGCACTTGGCGGATTGCGAATCGAAAGAACCGCGCAGATAGAATCCGTGTTCGAATGGTCAAGACAAGCTGAAATATTTTTCGAAAAAGGCAACCGAAAGCTTCGAGAGAGGTAGCAAAAGTGTGTAGAGTGTGACGGGACAATCTAAAGATAGCAAAAATAACTATTTCAATAAAAGTGTACTCATTGCTCGACTCGATGAAATGTATGGTAGATTTGTAGATCGGTGTACATGCCATGCCGTACGCCTTAAAGAGACATTCTGAAGAAAATTATTATAAATTGTAACAGTAATTGAACTGCATATTTTTGAACATCGTGCTACTTATAAAAATTAAAAATTGAAAATTTTGTTGGTTAGCCTACAACTTATCAAATGATAACAAAAGAAAACTATAATAAATGTTCGATTTGGGCCTCCTACACACTTCCGGAGAGAACATTTGTCCAGATTAATGGTAATCTATGGCTATTTTGGTTTTATAATATTTAACACCGGATCGGGCGCAAAGTTGGTCCAAAATATTGGCATTCCGAGTTGAGATCTTGTTTTTTGTTATATTTCTCATTTTCTTCAATATAATCAATCAATCACATAATACATTTCTATAATATTTTTTGTGTTTGCTGCAAAAAAAAGTTTGATTTCATTCTTCTCATTAGAGTTTGAAACGAACTCTTTACCACCTAATACATGATTGTTCATGCTGCTATCTCCCTCATCAAATATTTTTTAGGCGTCTGTATATTAACGTTATCAATAGAAAAGTGACGTTGCTATGAATTTAATCTAATAACCCCATTGCATCAGATATTTCGAAATTGTACTCATGTATTAAAAATATCTTATCTGTTCTAAATTCATTCAATTCACATCTGATCTCAATATGTTTAGACGCGTGGGATTAAAAAAGTTCCTCAATTCAATAGAATTGAATCATAGTTCGATGTAATAAAGTTTCCATTTCATTGTCAAGATCAAGAAATATTTTCCTACTCCAATTTCAAAAAAATTCTTGGAAATTTTATGGAAAATAATAATTGAGTTGTTCCATTTCTTTTCGCTAGTAATAAAACTTCAACTCATATTGTAATTTGCAAGGAATTCGTCTTCTATATCTCTACAGTTTTAAGTGAAAATTTCGTTGTCGGTTACGAATAAGTTTCTATATAATCTCTTCTCTTTTATGATGCAAAAGTTTGACAAGAATTCAAAACTTGGATGTGTTAGTTAGAATATGTTTTTATAGCGGTTACCCTATAATTTTAATTAGCAGACAAAATGCTGAACTGAACTGAACAGAAATGAAATTAACGATACAGGAAGTATAATACAGTTCTTTCAATATCTTTTGTCTTTTTAATTTATAGCTTTGCACCGAGTATTCTTTTTATTCTATTTAGTCTTATAATCACAACTTTTGCAGTGAAAAGAAGTCTACTCGTATTTTGAGTAGGGGCTCTCCCAATTTCATTTTAATGGGGACAGTAAACACATTGGTTTGTATTTAATCGTTTTTTGTCGTAAAGGTAATTATTGAAACCACCGTTGCATAAAATCTGGCTTTTCATGTAGTCATTCAACAATTTGTCTACATTTAGAATGAGCTTATAGATCCAGTGTTACACCTTTATAGCATTCTTTCTGCCATTTAGTCATTTGATTAAATTTTCCAATAGGTTTAGACACGCCAAAAAATTCTTCTATATGGAAATTCTTTGTAGGATTTCAGAAATAATTCTCTGTATGTACAATATATTCTGATTTACCAATTTGTACTCTTTTGAATTTGGTCAGAAGTTTTGATTTTTGATGCTATTGACAAATATGGACATCACTAACATAATAAGCGACATTCACCAGTATTCTTCTTATGGCTGTCTTGAGGCCTCCACTCTAAGTATCGGGCTAGGTATGAGTTTCACTCATTTTTACTTTTTCTATGACATTGAAAATATGCCTCACCACTTTGCTCTCCATATTAAAGACTATAGGACATATATTTTTCTCCGAGGAAGAGTATAGATTTTTTCTGGTCTCTAGCTCTACAACTATTTTTCCTAATTCAGCTGGAGATTCACAACAGAGTTGTATCTACCATCATCATTAGCCTGATCTCTGTTTTGGCTATAACCACAAGTGGTATATCGTCAGAGAGTTATTTCTACAGTTATTTCGGTACGCAGTAGAAACATCAAACATAATGCTCCACAAAACGGTTCCAAGTTCGAAAGTGCGGTCAATATTTTTTATGATTTTAGTCCAAGTGCGAAAGTGCGGTCCACATTTTCTGAGGTTTTGATTTCCAATCTTTCTGACTCTGACTCAAAATTTTTATAATCACAATATCGTTATCATAGATCATTTTATAAACATTGAGTATAATGCTTTCCTAATTATTAGAAATGAAAATCAATTCTCTGGACGGCAAGCTTGAAGCATATTAACAATCCACCAAGTACTACTGATTCATCCTTTGAAAAACTGTAATTAAACCCAAGTTAACAGCCAAATTCTTAGAATTTCCGAAGAAGCAATACTCTTTTCACACTACATTGGGATCCCAAGTAGCACAACTAGTTTCATTAACGAACAAAAAAAATCGTTCACGTAACAATTTTCGGAAGCTAAACGCTGTTCAAAATAGTTAGAAACAAGTTGGAACATTATTTAAATAGCTCTTATTTATCTGATTAGAACCATTTAAATTAACGGTCAAAACATTCACAAAAAAGCAATTGTATATTACATCAGTAAAGAATTCTTTTTTACCACTTTTTACTTATCATTTGAAAGAGTTGCAGGTTTAGAGAATATATAAGGTGCATCTTAGGTAAATTATATAATATTAGAGAACTTTTTCTCAATGGCATCTGTGAAATAAATATTAACGATCATGAAACGTTTTTTCATCAAAATTTACAAAGTTCACTTTACTATGAAACCGGTCCAAGATCATTGCAATATGGCTACGTATAAGTTTTGTTCTCTACCTCTAAATAACCCTTATACAACGTGAAAGACCCAATGCAAGCTTATTATTATGTTATTCTTAGTAATTTTCTCAGTTAATATTACTGTAAGGAGACTAAAATGACACTAGAACTAATTTTTTCTGGAGTTACGGTCATTGTGAGTGCCAATATTATAATAAATCACATTCTGCTCATTTTATTGCCGAATGTCGTATTGTGAATCGATAAAGTAATTTAGAAGGAAAATAGAAAATGCCGTATGAAGTAAATATAAGTTAAGTAGATGGAGGCGTTACACTACAAATATAATACGTCTGAAATAATATATTAACAAACTTCAACAACTACGTTGATTCATCTATTCTCATCGAACTTTTGAAGGTTATAATAATAGTTCCAAATAGCACTCCACATGCAACAAATTTTGGTAATATTGAATAATACACAGTAACAATACCGCGACTAAAATTCAACCATGATTGTTATCTGGTGCACCTTCAGAAATTGGATATTTCACAATACCATTTTGCAGCTGCGGCAACGTATCGAGCGGTGATAGAAAGAATAAATAAAAGCAACAATAGCTCTTTAAATCATGTATGTTCATTGGGTACAATATAAAAAAAATGTCTGTGACCAATAACCTTAGTCTGACGCCATCCCTAATTCTTCTAATAGATCTCTTAAACAGAAAGCAGCTTCCGTGTATAAATGTACGTATTCCAAATTTCCTTTAAAAACCTATTATATTCTTCACACAGGAGTTAATAGTCATAAAACAATACCATAATAAAAGAGTCTAGACTAGAGACTAGTAACATCCAAGTTACCCCCGAGAACCACTATTCACATTGTCGCCCATTGTTCTCTACAGAAACAGGAAAATCAACCTAGAGAAGGTTTATCTAGGCGAACTGAAGAGAGTACATAAGGAACAAAGACTTCTACATCCATTCATTTATGAAGACATACTTTTGGAATTAGGAACTCATGACATCAAATCTTAGAATTTAAGAAATTTTATTAGGCCCTAGTAATGGGAAGTTACATTACAATTATTTAATTATATTTATCAATTTCTTGGTTAATTATATTTAGTAGCTGTGTAGTAGTAGATGTGGCCCAGTCATATCGCCAGGTGAAATACTATCAGATCGGATCTAGGCGACGTGAATTAGCCCTAAGGGCTCCAAGTTTTGTCACTGTGCCTATGAATATGCTTTCCAGGGTAGAAAAAAGGAAAAAAAGGCATTCTGGCACCTTTCAGACCACAATATTTCAGAGTGAGGACCTCTGGTAGAGGTTGGTATGGAGAGAATATCAGGCCGAAATATATTTATGGCAGATTTCTGCAATATACAAGAATATATCATACTTGCTGTGTTCGTTAGGGACGATATATCCTTCCAGCAGAAAAATAATCTTGAGCCTCCAGAATTCGATGTTATGTTGCTTAAAACATTAAGTCATATAGGAACAAAATTATCTCGCTTCCCCTAAAGACCTCCAGGTGATAACCGTTACAGGCCTCTTATTCTCAAAACTTGGCGATAAAATTGATCACCTGTAATAAAACCATCCATGCACCAGTGAGAATATCAGATCAAACTAATTACAGCGACATGTTAGCTGGAACTCAAAACTTGACGCCCCTGTAAAGTATGACACTATAGTTCGGCCAAAAGGAATCATCTGAGGGATTTTTTCATGTTTCCTTAAAATGATGTTTGCTCTAATTTCAATGACCCATCAGTGTGTGCGAAAGAGATTTTGAATGTGATTGGGCCAGGCTATATTCCTTATTTCTTCAAGGGCTTTGCAGAAAATGATCCATGGTTCGATAAAAAACTGCTCGAATCGTACGAAAATGTTCATGATTTAATTTTAGTAAAGACGAATATTTCAAGTATCTGTGAACAACTCAAATACCAGCCGTATAAAAACACGTTCTGAGTACGTTCACTATTGGAAATATCTTTTTGATGGCAATGTTAGATTTGAAATACTCATATCAGTGTTGCCATATCTCAAATCCCAGGTAGCAACCCTAGTATTACATTTATTGTAGTATTTTTTTTGTCATTTCTAATTTCTTGTATTAATAGTTACTATTATCAGATATATATTAGGATAACAGTTATAATATGAGTATATTGTATATTTTTGGGCTTAATCGGTACCCTATTCATTATCATTCCGTTTGTTTAATTCTTGTGGCGAGCAGGCAATACGTGTAAGTCTATTTGAACATGTTTATTATTCAATATTGAGCGTATACTTAACGTATACTTAGGGTATGCAATAGTTCAAGAGCTGAGATTTGCATATTAATACAATTTGGGGACAGGGTCGCTCATAAGAGAGATATGATACACTAGGTATTCACTAAAAAAACTGTTATCTTGAATCAGTATAATATTCAGGACCACTCTGTTGAAACCTTGTTTCCAAAATTTCTCATTTGTACCATATCGAAATATTTCTACCTTTATAAACCCTTCATGATTTCTAATTTGACCCGGATTACAGAGCGGCTTACGTTTTAAATCATTTTACAATACTCTATTGAATTCAATATTAACGGAACATATCCATGTCGACCCCATCTCGGTATTAAGTACGTATTATCCGATACAGTATGAATTTCAGATTGTAATTGAGTATGAAGATTTAATCAACTGTATGATCCAATTACAAAGCAGATAGTACATGTATCATACATTTTATACAATCTTAAAGTCAATCATGCATTACAATCAATATCGTTCAACATACTATGGGTAATATCAACAGGGAGAATAATACAGAAAAGGAGACTATATCTATCAATATATGCTTAAAATAGTGACCATTATTTTTGAATGTAAAATACGGAATTGTCTAATAGAAATGAGAAATATTTGGCACGACTAATAGACAATTACTTTTTCTTAACCTCCCACTGCATGCTGAAGTTACAGTAAATAACATGTTAAGCAAATTTCTTAACCTTGAGTAACTACTTAAAATGGGAATACTTAAGAAATATTGAGCATTTCCTCAATACGAGGGTTACTAGTTTTAAAATTTGGCAACACTGATGTAAATATGTCAAATTTGAAATTGTCATTATGGAATTTGATATTTTAAAGGATAACCGCTC